>NC_142471.1:89034516-89189274 GCF_049115385.1 Moschus berezovskii | reverse complement strand
CAGCCTCTGCCCCTAAAAGGCTATAATTTAATTTGTCTGAGTGGGGCCGGGAATCCAATATGTTTTAAAGGTTCCCCGGGTAATTGTCCTGTTGCACTGAGGTTGTAAACCCGTTGCTTTAAAACCTCCCTCCTCAAAGTGCGGTCCTCTGCCATCGCCTGAGAGACAGGAAAGCACAATTCTGGGCTTTGGCCAGAGCAGCCCGGGAAGCATCTGCACCTGCAGAACGACCCAGGCAGCTTAAGGCACTCGGTGAGGACATGCTTCCTTCACGGGGGCCCTTCCCGAATGGAGGAAGTCCACCAGGACACCTGGGAAGCGCAGTCACCCACCCACTGGGAAATGTCACAGATCCTCACCCAACAGGAGGGGGCAGGTGTGGGGTGGGGGCTCAGAGGAGCTGAGGAGGTCCCTTTGACCTTCCTGCCTCCTGGGGAGAGGAAGTGTGTGTGGTTTAAGCTTCCCTTGGAAAGAACCGAAACACAAAGACAGAAAAATGCCTTCCCATCGCTCAGCCCTGCCGCCTTTACTTGGAGGCCATGTGCTCTACTGCATCCTGGCATAACTGTACCCACCCCGCCTCTCCACGCCCCCTTCGCTTGGGACATTCTCAACCCAACAAGTTGATTCCTCCCACCTCCTGAGCAATCCCTTTACTTGGAGCCCCTCTCCAATTAAGTTTTAGCCTCACCTTTGAGGCTTCCAACTCGGCCACAGCAGTACAGCCTGCATCTAAGCAGACGCCACTGCCTGTCACACTCCGTTCATCTCACCAAGTTCTTCTGCTTTTGATGCACTTGGTGGAGAACCTCCCAAAAGACACGTGGGAACAAATATTAGCGTGCCTGCTGAACCCGCCCCTTCCGTATCCATTATTTCATTTATAATGAACCCTATGAAGTGTACATGGTCATCAGAGAGAGGAAGTGACCTGCCCAAGCTCACACAGCCACGAAGCCCATCTGCTAAGCTGTGATCGGATTCCATCTGACTCCAAACCCTGCTCTTTTCACTCTTATGCCTATTTTCTTCTCCATTTCCCTTCTTTCCTTGTTCTTTGTTTTCACTCAGAGTTGTATATATTTTTCCGAAAAGGAAAAATAATTTCTTTAGTCGCTAAGTCATGTCCGACTCTTGCAACCCCATGGACTGTAGCCCTCCAGGCTCCACTGCCCATGGGATTCTCCAGGCAAGAACAGTGGAGTGGGTTGCCATTTCCTTCTCCAGGGGATCTTCCCAACCCAGAAATTGAACCCAGGTCTCCTGCACTGCAGGTAGATTCTTTACCAACTGAGCTGCAAGGGGAAAATAACATTACAGGAAGATAATAATTCCACAAAGAACGGATGCAACTGTCAGAGAATAAATACATTTACTGATCTGTGAAGCCACATTTCACAATGAGCCTAGTGTTTGTCATCTGTATGTAAAATAGACGTGTGTGCAGGGGCACGGCAGCTTGGCAAAGCCAAGGACTCGGGCTTGAGGCTTACGTGTTAGCTGCACACACACTGCGGTCCTCAGGTGCCTGGGAAAGCAGGTCCTGAGCAACAGATGTTCAGGGCTGCCGAACGATAATGCCTACCCCCTCAAGCCTCGCGTCACCAAATCCAAATGCCGAGGTCCAGCCAGGTCCACCTGGTCCTGCCAGGTGTAGCCAGGCTACAAAATACGCCCCTGTTTCCTTTAATGTGCAAAGACTGGCCACTGCGAGTCCCTGTGCCCACCTCACAGCGGGCCTGACCCTGACTCAGGGGTCTCCTCTACCCCATCGCGGAGGCTGGCCCACGTGTGAGCATCTGTCATCACGGAGGACACCTGTCGAGGGAAGGGGGCTCAGCCAGGCAGCCCCTGACCCCAGACCCCCTGGCCAGTCCCGAGAGAGCCCGTGATGGCTCGTTCTTTTGAGCCGTCATCCTGGTGGTTGCGGATGGCCGTGGCACATCCCACAGCCCCGCGGAGTGGACATGATGTCCCGCTGGTGACCGGACCCTGCTCAGGTCTAGGTGATTCCTTGTGGCACAGGGTGGGGGCCCTCCTCTTTCCTCAAAGTGCTGCTCAGCCAGGGGACCCCGTGGTACAGCCCTGAGGCCCAGAGCTTTCTACCCAGGCAGTATATTTGATTGCCAGGGCTGCCATACCAAACTCAGCGGTTTGAAAGAGTAGAAGTGCATTTTTTCATGGTTTTGAAGGCTGAAAGGCCAAAATCAAGGTGTCACAAAGGGCGACACACCCTCTGGGGACTCTGAGGGGATTCCTCACGGACTCTCTCCCAGCTTCTGGCGAGCCCTCGCTTGCAAAGGCATCATCCAGGCTCTGCCACCATCTGCCCTCTGGGTATACCCTTGTTTCCCCTTTCTCTCATAGGGACACCAACCACTGGATCTAGGGGCCCCTGTTCCAGCATGCCACCACCCTAAGTTTTATATCTGCAAACACCTTACTTTCAGATAAGGTCACTTTCACCCAGGAGTCAGGACCCGAACATCTCTTTTAGGGGAGACATGATCCAGTCCACCCCAAAGGCCCTGGAGTCCAGTTGAGGGGATACAGCATCAGCTTCTCCCTGGATGGACCCAGGGGCATCCCCCTTCTGATCATCTGGACCTGTTCCCCACTCTCTGTTCCCTCTCATCACTCTTCCACCCTGCTTCCTGGTTACCCTCAGAGCCTCCTGAGGTCAGAGGGGTCTGCGAGAAGAGAGGGCTCAGCAAAGGGGATACAGCATATAGCCCTCCGTGTCACCACACTGCCCCCTGGGGAAACTTCCCAGCCCTCAGAGCATGTTCATATCCAGAGCCTTATCTTGTTGTGACATGGGGATCGCTGACCCCATTGCACAGATGGGGAAACTGAGGCTCAGAGTGGGCCAGCGACTTGTTCAATGTCACACAGCAAACACAGGACACAGCCAGGACTTCGGATGCCAAGTCCAGGATTGCTGTCGATTGGCTGCTCCTGTGACATCACACGGAGGGTCCTCCCGTTGCTGGGTCCAGTATAAAGAGAAGGAGCCAATGATCAGAGCAGGACCAATCAGCATCGATGCCGGAGACAGCAAAGCGGCCGCTTCTCCCATCACCCCCAGCCTCCCGCCCTCCATGCCCCGTGGAAGACACATGGATTAGATGTCACGAGAATGATCTCTTTAGGAGCATAAATATCCCCTCCTGATGGCCTGGCACCCTGCCTTTCATCTTGTTATGGCAATCTTTTCCCATTTTTTTTAGCATCTGCTCTTCAGAATGTTTCATACCCAGAATAGAAAATTAAGTGGAGTGTAAATCAGAAGTAAAACGCCCGGGACTTGCCTTCTCGGCATCTCTTTGCTGGGCTGCCTGGTGCGTCTGCTGCTACTGATCGAGTAGTTATTTTAACTGTTGCTTGCCTTTAAGGCCTGTTGATGTATTGGTGGTTTTTTTATATGTGGTGGGTCATTTGTGTGACTGATTTCGTGGCTCTCGCCGCCTGCTGAAGGACACCCCTGGAAACAGATCCAGCGACTGAATTCACAGGACGCAAACAATTGCAGGGCAGCGTCGGCGAGGAGAAGGGCCGTGATTGCACTCTGCCACCCTCAGCCGTGGGCACAAGCCGATTGGCTGTGGCGGCGCAGCAATAAACGGGGGGGGGGGAAATTGATAGAATCCAGGTGTCAGTCTTTGACATTAAAATCCTTCCTCACTCGGAAAAGAGTAAATGATGTGGACGAAGGGAAATAGCAACCTGTGGCCAAATGAGCCTCCAAGAAATGGTCTTGCCCTGCCTGTTGGAGTTTCAGCAGCCATGAGAATCCCTGGGCAGACTTTGCCAGATGACTGTGAAAAAGAGAGAGAAAGAGAGTCATTGTTCTGCTTCCAGAACTCAAATCGATCAAACAGCCTGGCAATGATGGCTACGTACTCCTCATCACCCCATCGGGACTGGTCAATGGCTGCTGTGTGTTGCCGGCAAGTGACTTTCACTGTCAGAGTGGATTTGCCCAAATGCCCACGCTTCTGGGGCGTTTTCCCAGAGGTGTGGATGTGGGGACGCATCTGTTCACTCCAGAGAATATTCTATTGCTCTGGGTTGGAACAATTCAGCACTCGGAGAAGCTGGTTCTAACCATGACCGCTTTACTTTTCTTTTTCTATTTTTTCCCTCATTTTCCCCCTTCCTCCTTTTCTTAAAAAAAAATACATTATTTATGATCCTGAGAGCTTTTAAAACAGCGCAATGTGGTATTATAAACCTGTATCACCCAGCTTAAGAAATAAAACGTCACACATGCATGAAGACCGCCTGTGTCCCCCACTCCAGCCACACCCTGACTTGTTGCCCTGTAGGTGGCCTCTCCCAACCTGAAGCACCCCACCTCACCACCACCCCCACCAAGTCTTTTCTCCGCAAAGAACTCAGAAGGATCGTGCCGGATGGGATCATGTCACGTCCCTCTGCAGAAGGCCTGAGGCGCGTGCACCTTGAGACTGAAATGCCCCCGCGTCACTTTCACGATCTCATCGTCCTCTGCAGTCCCCAGTTCCAGCAGTAGGGACACACTGCCTTCTTCTGTACATCGAGCCTCTAGCCCATGCCATCTTGAGGCCTTTGCCCTTGCTGTTGCCTCTGGCTGGGACAATTCTCCACCCAGGGCATCTCCCCTTCATGGCTTACTCCTGCACGTCCCTCGGTTACTATTCAGACACCTCCTCCTCAGCCTGGCCTCTCCTCATCCCAACCCCTCCACTGGCTCAAAGGCAATCACCATCACTCCCTTTTCACCCTGCTTTATTGTCATCATTTTGCACATCATGAGACATCATATTTCTCTTGTTCATCTTTTGTCTCCCCACCAGAATACAAGCTCCACAAAGGTAGGGAGCTTTGTTCATGCTGTGCTATAACCCCAACACTGTTGAATCAATGGGTTCCAAATATAGGTACGGAAACTGAGGCTCGATGAGATCACATGCTTTGCCAGTGACCTGCAGCTCCTGAGCTGAGACTGGTCCCTGAGCAGTGATGTGCTGGCTAATGCTGAAGCCCCGGCTCTTCTCAGGGATGGGGTGGGGGTGGGTGGGAGGAGGTCCTGGTTGCATGTGTTAATCTCCACGGTGTAAATACTGGCGGCTCAGTGGTAAAGAATCGCCTGCCAATGCAGGAGACACGGGGTTTGAATCCTGCATCGGGAAAATCCCTTGGAGAAGGAAATGGCAACCCACTACAGTATTCTTGCCTGCAAAATCCCATGGACAGAGGAGCCTGGCGGGCTACAGGCCACGGAGTTGCAAAGAGTCGGACACGACTTAGTGACTAACAACAAGTACTCTAACAGCTGCTGAATTCAAGCTGTATGAAATAACGTGACTGAACAGGGAATTGGGAAGAGATGGGGGCGGGAGGAGAAGGGGACGACAGAGAATGAGATGGCTGGATGGCATCACCGACTCTGTGGACATGAGTTTGAGTGAGCTCCGGGAGTTGGTGATGGACAGGGAGGCCTGATGTGCTGTGATTCACGGGGTCGCGGAGAGTCGGACACGACTGAGCGACTGAACTGAACTGAACTGTGTCCCACAGACTCTAGAAGGAAACGGGCTAATGCCGGCTCCTGCACGCCCCTGCGCTCAGCTCTGACTCTCTTTTATTTCCTAGACTCGGTGTTTAACACAGCAGGGGAAATAATTTCTGCTTCACTTTGCTCTGCCCCAAATCCACTTAAAGAAAATGATCTGAGCTGAGTCACTGGGAGCTCCTGGGCCTCGGTTTCCCCATCTGTATGATTTCTAAGTGCCAGGTCACCCCAGATCACCTGAAGGGGCCAGGCCTGGCCATGTGCAGTACCCCTGTAGGACACCAGGAGGCAGTCCTTCCCCGTTGAATACGTCTGCTGCTCTGATTTCCTCTATCAGCACATGTCTTGAGCGGGACACAACCTGAGCATTGGGGCCCTTGCCTAGTTCATGAATCAGCAATTGTGCGCAGCTTGGGGCAGACGTCCACATAAAGGACCCATTGTCTCCATGGAGGCCTCTTGTTCCAGGGGTCGCCCAGGGAAATTGGGGGCTGGGGGCCTGGAAGGAAGGAGGAAAGGCCCCTGCAGGCCCTCTCCCCTTTCTCCACCCCTGCCACTCCCACTGCTTACTGAGGACGCTGACGGGTGCCACGTCTTACCTGTAACCTGGGCTCTGTCTTGCCCCTTGCAGCCCAGCCCAGCCCCCACTAGAGTTTCCTTCCTCCAGTCTTGGGGTGGGGGGGTCATCAGGTTACTCCATCTATCCCTGCTCTAATTAACCCAACTGGACCTCATGGGTGAGTGTTGGGGTTTTAGCTGGACTTTTGATCTCCTGCCTTCTGCCATCCTCTGTAATGGAGGGAGCAGGCTTGGAGACATATTCTTGGTATGCCCAGACTTTGAGCCCTCTGTTCATACGGAATCAGAGACTTGGCACCACCCCGTGGCCAATCTGGACCCTTACGGACCTTATCTCAGCTCTCCTGGCTCACATTAGCCCTGTGGGCCCTCTCTCCATCACCCTGGCTCCCTTGATAGTTCCCACCTCAGGGCCTTCACACCTGCTCTTCCCTCTGCCCGAGCCTCCAGCCCTCTCTCCTCCCATACCTCTACACTTGGCGTGGTTGATTTGTCCTTACCCTGGATCAAATGTCCATCCTTTCTGGGGCTGCCCTCCCTGGTCAAAAGCTGAAGAAGCTACCCCCACCCCCAACCAGGTTACTAATCTGTACAGCTGGATGATTTCCTTCCATTATAACTCTTACCTCCATTTGTAATTAAGCATTTCTTCGGCTGTTTTCACTGGTCCTGGGGGCCATGAGGATGGAATTCTGTCGGATTTATTCACAGCTCCATCCTCAGTATCTGCATTATAGTGGTTGCTCAGTAAACCCCATAAAGTGAGCCAAGGGCAGATGCAGGGAGAGTGGTGATGGCCCGAGCTTGGCCTGCACGCCCACCCACACCTCCCAGGAGGTCCTGATGGGGCATGTGGTCCCAGCAAAAGCACTTTGCCCCAGACCAGACCAGGCCTCCGCAGAGCCGCCTCTCAGGAAGCAGGCTCCAGAGCAGCCCCCATGGGAAAGGGGCTGGGGCGCAGGGAGCAGGCAAGCTCACGGCTTCCCGTCCTAACCTGGAAAGGAGAGGGTCTCCTTCAACCTGCAGCTCAGACTCCCCGGCCACACACATGCCTCTTCACCCTGCCCCCATGGCTCCATCAGGGGACCCCAGGCTGGGCCTAGAATCCAAGACTGCATTTGAGTAGAAGCCATTTGTTTTGGCCTGTAAATGCAGGTTTGGCTCCATTTAAGAAAGCATAGCAGGGACTTTCCTGGTGGTTGTTATTGGTGAGGTGCAAAGTCGTGTCTGACTCTTTGTCCCCAAGGACTGCAGCACGCCAGGCTCCCCTGTCCTTCACTATTTCCTGGAGTGTGCTCAGACTCATGTCCATTGAGTCGGTGATGCCATCCAACCATCTTGTCCTGTGTCATCCCCTTCTCCTCCTGCCCTCAATCTTTCCCAGCATCAGGGTCTTTTCCAATGAGTCAGGTCTTCACATCAGGTGACCAAAATATTGGAGTTTCAGTTTCAGCATCAGTCCTTCCAATGAATTTTCAGGGTTAATTTTCCTTAGGATTGACTGGTTTGATATCCTTGTTGTCCAACGGACTCTCAAGAGTCTTCTCCAACACCACAGTTCAAAAGCATCAATTCTTTGGCACTCAGCCATTTTTATTGTCCAATTCTCACATCCAAACATGACTACTGGAAAAACCATAGCTTTGACTGCATGGACCTTTGTTGGCAAAGTGATATCTCTGCTTTTTAATCCACTGTCTAGATTCGTCATTGCTTTTCTTCCAAGGAGCAAGCAAGCATCTTTTAATTTCATGGTTGTAGTCACTGTCCACAGTGATTTTGGAGCCCAAGAAAACAAAGTCTGTCACTGTTTCCATGGTTTCCCCATCTATTTGCCGTGAAGCAATGGGATCGGATGCCATGATTTTCATTTTTTTTAATGTTCCCTGGTGGTACAGTGGATAGGAATCCACCTGCCAACACAGAGGACGTGGGTTCAAACCCTGGTCCTGGAGGATCCCACGTGCTGAGGAGCATCCAAGCCTGTGTGCTGCAAATGAAGCCTGTGCGCCCTAGGGCCTGCACTCCACAACAAGAGAAGAGAAGCCGCCGCAACAAGAGAAGAGAAGCCGCCACAACTAGGAAGTAGCCCCTGCTCTCTGCTGTCTCTCTACTAGAGAAAGCCAACCCTCAGCAACAAAGACCCAGGGTAACCAAAAAAATAAAAAAGATAAATACTTTTTTGAAAAAGAAAGCACAGGAACTTGTCTTGCTCAGAGCTTGCCCCCTCAACCCCTCCCTTCTCCCTCCAACCCGTCTCCCCAACAGATTTCCACCCTGGGACGCTGCAGCAGCCGAGCCCAGGCTTCGGCAAACCCATTACAGGTAGAAGAGCATCGAAGGAGGTTGAGTGACACTCAGTCTTGAGCAGCAGCCCGGGTTTGGCTCAGAAAACAAGTATGGACCTGAAGGAAGTTAGACTCTGAGCCCCCTGGGTGAGCTTCGTAGCCAAACCCAGGGTCAAGAGGCTGCACTGTGGTCTCATGGACTTAACACCGACTTAGAGGCAAACCAAAGGCCCAGTTCCAGCAGCATGACCCTGGGCGAGTCAGTTCACAGGGCTGGACCTCCATCGGCCTCTGATCTGTAAGATAGGAGACAGTAAGACCCGCTTTCCAGGTTGTGGCCTGGGCTCTGCTGAAGACCCAGGACAGGGTCATGTGGGAAACTGGAAAACCAGCTTGGGCAGCAGAATCTGAGCTCTCCCTGGGTGCTGCTCTCCCAGATGGGAAGGTGAGCGAAAGACTGCCCATCTCCCAGCCCATGCCCTGGGCGGGAAACCAGTGGGAGCTGTATGTGCCTGACTGGCTTCAGTGCCACCTACAGCCTGTGAGGCCCCCAGGGCCACCTGGACCCCAGAGCCTCTTTCACCGCAGAATTGGAAGAATCACTGCATTTCCTCTTTGCAAGGAGTGATGGTCTACTGTGAGCTTCTAGCACCTTTTGAGGCTGCGAGAGTCGGAAGCAATGGCTGTCTTCTTTTCTGACCCTTTGTTCCTGCCCCCAGGGTCTCTGAGGGTATCTGCCCTGAAAACCCCTGGAAATATCACTTGTCTCAGCCCCAGGCAAGACCTTGACTGATCCACCAAAGGCAAGAGGGGTGTCGCAGGGCAAGATTTCTGCCTGCTGAGGTCCCCCCACCCCATGAGATGGGGAGTGAAATTCCCAGAGCACAGACTGGTTAGGACAAACCCAGGTTTAAATCCCAGATGGCACTGGGGAAGTTCTGATACCTTGTCTGCATCTCAGCTTTTATATGGGGACAGAGAGGACTCTACCTTCAGGAAGGGAGTTGGGACTGGCATTCTATCAGCATTTGACATGCGCACTTGAGGTGTCATAGGACACTGTATTTTATGAGCAGAAAAAGTGTAGTCCATGAACAGGTATATAAATGTGACCAGGCTGTGTCTTACGCTGTCCTTATGGCAAGGGTCTGTAGGACAAAGGTAAGGTTTCACTTTCCAGGACTGCTTGTCCCACTAAAACAAAAGCACATTATTCACTGTGCAACAAGGCTTGATTACTGAAATATTTGATTTGCTGCTGTTTAGTCGTTAGGTCGTATCCAACTCTTTGTCCCATTTTCTTCTCTGGGGGATCTTCCCAACCCAAGGATCGAACTTGCGTCTCCTGCATTGGCAGACAGATGCTTTACCACTGTTGTGGCTCAGATGGTAAAGAACCTGCCTGCAATGCAAGAGACCCAGATTCGATCCCTGCGTCGGGAAGATTACCCTGGAGAAGGAAATGGCAACCGACCCCGGTATTCTTGCCTGGAGAATCCTGTGGACAGAGGAGCCTGGTGGGCTACAGTCCATGGGGTCGCAAAGAGTTGGACACGACTGAGTGACCAACACTTTACCTTTTCTTTACCACTCGGCCACCTGGGAAGCCCAAAATATTTGATACTGGTGTTTAAAAATACAGAAATACATACAAAACACCTCTGTGATGAGCTGCACCCACAAGCAGCCTGGCTGGGCTTGAGGCAGTAGTACGTGGGAGTCTCTATAAGGGATACTTAACCCTGAAGCTGAACCTGCTTTTCTATGCCCTGCAAGTGCACCAGCAGGTGAGCCCATTGGCTCCAGGTGCCCCTGGTGCCCCGGGGAAGGTGGAGGCTGATTCCGGAGGCTCATATCACAACACCCCGTCAAGGAGTAGGCAGTGAGGGCCTGGCCAGCAGGGCTGTGACCTCAGGTCCCCACCCGTGGATGCAACTACGGCCTCTGCTCACAATACAGGTGACTCAGCTCACGGCCCAGCCTCCCTTCCCTTGGAGAGATCTCTTTCCTCCCTACCTGTCGATCGGCAGCCTCTATAGTCCTGTCTCCCTTTAATAGTATCTCTGAGGGACACACACTTGGTGCGAAGATTACAGTTTTTTTCTCTTTTTGTAGTTTGTTCCTCCCTTTGAGATGCAAGTGGTGAGCAGATGCCTTTTAGGGAAGTGGAGGCCACAGGTTGCCGTGCTAGACTGTGGGATGGGCACCCCTCCCCTGCTCTCCTGGGAAGGTTTTGTTGGGGGCTTTCTGGGCTCCCCGAGAGCTGGCAGTCCATGAAGCCAACTGGGAGAGGAGGACAAGGAGGTCCCCGTACTCTGGGAGCTGACACTTGAGCAGGAGAGACCTTCCCAAGACCCCAGATCATCGTCCTTAGGCCCCTACTCCCATCTCCATCTGCTTCCCCCAGCTCCTCCCAGATTTCCCAAAATGCCAAGCTGCTGCTAGGATCAGTAGAGAGCTGCTCTTTCCCAGTCCATGACAGACGAAGGACGTGCCCTCCCCATTTCCTAGTGCATCCATCTCCCCGCCCCCCACCCCACTTAGTGTCCAAAGATACAGGCCAAGTGTGGACTCCTGGCTCTCAAGGGCTCCCCTGAACTCCTCCTAGCTGGAGATCAGAGAGGTTGACTGGGGGGCCAGCAGTCACCAGATACCCCCACCCCATTCCTGAATAACAACAGGGTCCGACTGCCCATCCCAAGTCCCTTCATCTGGAGGAGCCCAGCCCAAAGCCCCAGCCTCCACAAGCCCTCGCTGGCCCCGTGAGGATGTGGAAGAGATACCATGGTGAAGGTCATCGCCCCAAATGGTCTGTTTCAGGTAGAATTCTTAGTGGCAGTTTGAGACAAACAGCAGCCCTAAGGCACTAAGCAGTGGCCCTAAGGTGAATATTGGAGAAGGAAGTGGCAACCCACCCCGGGATTCTTGCCTAGAGAATCCTGTGGACGGAGGAGCCTGGTGGGCTGCAGTCCATAGTGTCGCAGGGTCGGACATGACTGAAGCGAGTTAGCATGCATGCATGCATTGGAGAAGGAAATGGCAACTCACTGTAGTGTTCTTGCCTGGAGAATCCCAGGGACAGAGGAGTCTGATGGGCTGCCCTCTATGGGGTCGCACAGAGTCAGACACGACTGAAGCGACTTAGCAGCAGCAGCAAGGTGAATATGGGAGCGAGGCGGCTGGGACTTCTGGGGGTCCCTTTGGACCTGTCAGGGTGTGAGGACTCAGCTCCACCCACATCCTCCTCGGAGTGAGCCCCGCACGCTCAATCCCCAGGGGAGAGTCCCGGCTGGCCCCCAAGCCCACCTCTTTGAGAGTGGACTGGCCTCTTAGATGGCCGGGACCACACCCACAGGAGGTGAAGTCGCCCAGATGGAGGTGCTGGCGGTGTGGGGTGTGGCCAGGCAGACACCAATACCAGAGTCCACGGATGCCCAACGGGCCTGGGAGCTCGGCCTCCCCCCAAGTGCCCAGACCTCAATCTCGGGAGGGCAGCCTGGAAGGGTGCAGCCCAGACACCTGAGACATCGCCGGCTGGGGAGTGTCAAGTGCGGGGCAAACCCCTGCGCAGGTGAGGCCAGGAAGCCACGCCCACTGCGCCTGGATAACGGCGCTCCAGTGAGCCTGGAAACCTAACTCCGCTAGCCTCTGTGGGAATGCAGGTCCCGAGCCCACACAACAGAGGGGGATTGTTGTAGGGCAGAGAGCGGGACATGCCCTGGGCCTGTTTACAAGGCGGCTTCCCGGGGTCCTCGCGCTGTTCCCCGTGTACTGGGGATCGTAGGGTTTAAAGGACCAGCCAAGGTCAGGTTGCCCCCCGCTGCTCTGCTGTCCCGGGTGAGCCGGTGGCGTGACTATACTGTGAATCTCTCCAGCCACAAAGACAAAACGACTCTTCTCCCTTTACTTTCTCCTTCCTCAAAGAAGCCCCTTTAAGGGTGAGGCTTATCAGCCGTGTCTTTGAACCTGGAACCAGCTCAGGTCACTTCCCTCCTCTGCTTCCAAACCTCCTGGAACCTGCGGTATAGATCACCCACCCAGGCCCAGGGCAAGCCACAGGCCAGCCCTGTCTCCTCTAAGCTTCCTTTCTCCCCGCCTCCCCGCTTTGCTCTGTACACCCAGCAACGCTGATCAAGTGCCTTTCTGCAAAGTCTCTTTTCTTGGTCCCCGATCCCAGCCCCATCGGACAGTCCAGTGAGCAGAACAGAACAAGGCAGCTGGACAACCAGCAGTGAAGACGGCGGCTTCATCACTGACTTTTGAAAAAAAAAAAAAAAAACTACAACATTGTGCCACTTGCCAGGGAGGAAGAGAAGTCAGTGTTAGCTGGGTGGTGGGAATCATGCAAGGTGGAGTGGGATGAAGGCGCAGAGCCATCACCCTCCTCCCGTCACCCTCCTCCCCCATAACTCTCCCACTCCTCCTCCCAGCCCCTCCTCCCTCCCCATCAGCCTCCCCTTCCCCAGCCAGGTGTCTTACGTGGGGAGAGAGAAGTACACCCCTGAGTGAAGCACTCCAGATTCAAGATCCAGGCTTTGCAGGAAGAAGGCATTGATCCCCGGGAGGAATACTCAGGGCGTGAGCCGCCCCCTGGAGGAAGCAGCCTGTGTGCTCCGACTCTGGTCCAAACCCGTTTCTATACCTTCTGACTGAGCATCCCTGGGCAAATCACATACCTTCCCAAGTCCAGTTTCCTCAGCTGCAAAATGAAGACTGGCTCACAGCCTCTGTCTCCAAGAACTGCTGAGAGGATCCACCATGAGCAGCTTGCACCTTCTATTAATAACTGGTCCTTAATTTGTTGTTGTTGTTCAGTTGCTAAGTCATGCTCAGCTCTGCAACCCCATGAACTGCAGCACGCCAGGCTTCCCTGTCCTTCACTATCTCCCAGAGTTTGCTCAGATTCATGTCCATTGACTCAGAGATGCCAACCAACCATCTCATCCTCTGCCACCCACTTCTCCTCCTGCCTTCAAGCTTTCCCAGCCTCAGGGTCTTTTCCAATGAGTCAGCTCTTCGCATCAGGTGGCCAAAGCATTAGAGCTTCAGCTTCAGTATGAGTCCTTCCAATGAAGATTCAGGGTTGATTTCCTATAGGAATGACTGGTTTGATCTTCTTGCACCCAAGGGATTCTCGAGAGTCCTCTCCAGCACCACAATTCAAAGGCCCTTGTTTAGTGTTCAACAAATGTCAGATGCTGTCTTTATCATTTTTACTCTCTTTGAAATCTTGTTCAAAATAACTGAAGTGATGTGGAACAGTTCAGAAATAAATCCAGATATGACTTGCCAGTTCTGCATGTGCCCGGGGTGCCATGCTTATTTTATTAAAAAATTGTTGACTTAACATTGATCAGAGATGCAGTACAGTGGGTCGAAATTCACGTCCTGAAATCCCACAGACTTTACATCTGGAAGGCACTGTTCCCAGCTCTGCGATCGAGGGCAGGTTTGCTTTGTCTGTTTCGTTCCCATAGTATCCCCAGTGCCTAGGACAGTGCCTGACATATGCAGGTGTTCAATACATCTTTACTGGTTGAATTTAAGTTACCTAGCATTGCTGAGTCTCAATTTCTGCATCTGCAAAGAGAGATGATAATAGAACCTGCCTCAAAGTGCTGTTGTGAAGATTAAACAAGATGACCCAGGAAAAGTGCATGGGACATGGCCTAGAAAAATCCACCTGCCAGGGCATCAGTGTTGTCAAAGTGTTAGTCGCTCAGCTGTGTCCGACTCTTTGCAACCCTATAGACTGTAGCCCGCCAGTCTTCTCTGTCCATGGAATTCTCCAGGCAAGAACACTGGAGTGGGTTGCCATTTCCTTCTCCAAAGGAATCTTCCCAACCCAGGGATTGAGCCCAGGTCATCCACATGGCCGGAGGGATTCTTTACCTCCCAAGCCACCAGTCAGCTCATAACCAAAGGATAGTTCACGAGGGATACAAATGTGGCTCTCAGGTAATCAGAATATTCAATTAAGCAGAGTAGTCTCACTTATTTTGAGTTTGCTGCCTTTTGACAAAGCACAAGAATTTTGCTCCTCATTCCAAACCTCTGGAAATCTATTTGTTAAAACAGAATCCAGTGGGTCTTGGCAAAAACCTACAAACACATTGATGAAAATGCAGAGGCAACTGAGTAAATTTGGGGCTTGGGCTTGAGGATGCAGCCTGATGCCCTGGGTAGCCTGACGCCTCGCCTCAGGGAATCCCGGTGCTCTACAGGCCGGTGTGGCAGACTTTCATTCTCATAAAGGATAGTTTAGGAAAAGCAAGCAGGTCTAGAGCTGCTCTCCGCCAATACTGAAATTGCCCTCGGAAACTTTCCACGGGCTGCTAAGCAGAGTGATAGAAAGAAAATTGAGGGTTTATATATTTTTTAAATAAAGGGATTCTAATTCCAATAAAAAATAATGCCCTTCCATGGCCAATTGCCATCTCCACGGCTTTCTTCTTCCCTTTTTAATAAAAATTTTTATTGTGCACATTAGGTTAACCAGACCTAAGCACAGCCTTTCCTGAGTCACTCAGGGGGAACCGCTCAGACTCCTGCCTGGGTTTTGAATCAGGACAGCTCCGGGGGATGGGGGATGGGGGTGTGGGGAGGGGGGATGGAATGAGTTCGTGCTCTCCAGAGAGTGACTTGGGCTGCAATTCTGATCAGAGGCTGGAGGCGGGGTGGGTTTGTTCCCTTGAAGGAACTAAAGGTTTCATTCATACCTTTAAAGTGAAGGATGCTGGTTTTAATTGATCAGAGGCCGTTACACACACTGTCCTCTGGTCTCAGATTGGAGTCCCCATATCTGGAGCTGGGGCAAGCTTGGGATGTGGAATGGGGCTCTGTGGATGTATTTCCTGTGAGATTGCTCCACTTTTTGTCTGTTTGAGCCCAGGCAAATTCATGAGCATCTCTGCAATGCAGTTTCGGGCTTCCCAGGTGGCGCTCAAGGTAAAGAACTCACCTGCCAATGCAGGAGACATGAGACTGGTGTTCAATCCCTGGGTTGGGAAGATCCCCTGGAGGAGGGAATGGCAACCCACCCCAGTATTCTTGCCTGGAGAATCCCATGGACAGAGGAGCCTGGCGGGCTACAGTCCATAGGGTCGCAAAGAGTCGGGCACGACTGAAGTGACTTAGCATGCAATGCAGTTTCATCATACGTCAAATACAAAGGAGTTGTACCCACCTGGTTAGATAGCATCACTGACTCAACGGACATGGATTTGAGCAGACTCCAGGAGATAGTGGAGGACGAAGGAGCCTGGTGTGCTGCAGTCCATGGGGTCGCAAATAGTCGAACATGACTTAGCGACTAAACAACAGCAAAGTGTGGTTGGGAAGACTAGGAGCCAGAGTATGTGCTAAGTCCATAGCACAGGGCTGGGCAAAGCTGATGCTGAGTCTATGGTGGTTCTAAGACTATGATGATGATAATGATGAAGATGATGCAAGTTCCATGGTTTTCCGTCCCCCAAACCAGTATTAAGTGTTGGATGAAGGCAGTTAAGTTCACAAGGTGTATCAGTTAGCGATTGCTAAGTAACAACCAAACTTCTCCCAAACAGTGACTGAAAACAACAATCATTCCTTATATATAGCTTAGGAGCTAAGGCTGGGGGTTGGCGGATCTCAGCTGAGCCTCGCTATTTTGGGTTGCCTTTGGTCATGAATCTGAGAGTCCTGAGCTGCTGAGTGATCTGGGCTGGCCTCCTTCCTCCCCTACCCTCTTGAGAACCAGGCTCAGAACCCATAGACCTTCTCATCCGTCACAGACTACTGGCTGGACCAGTCACGAGGCCAGTCCACTAGCTAGAGGGAGGGAAATAGGCGCTATTTTCCAGTGGGAGGAACTGCCGGGTCACAGAGCAACAGGCGTGGGCACTGAAAGATGGGAAGGATTCAGGCCAACCAGGGAGCCGGTCTACCCCGGGGGTTTGCCGGCCTCAGTAAAACTGACAGGAGTAGCCTGGGAGACCTCGACCTCTCAAGAGTTGACCATGAAGGGATCACATGAAGGGCCTGTCTGATACCAGCCTCTACTGAGGCCTTTCATGGGGCTCGTGGGCGTCACTGGGGCCACAGGACTCCAGTCTCTCGGCCCATCTTCTGGGACAGGAGGTGCAACAGTGGCTCATCCAGAAAGCTGGGTGCAGACCAAGGAGACCCAGCCTCCCCCCAGCCCTGTAGCCTTCAGCCAGCATCTTTCCTGTTCTGCCGAGGGTGTAGCAAAGGGCAGGGACAGAGCCAGCAGCCCCCAAGGACAGGGCCTCCTTGCTGCTCCATGCACAGGCCAAGCTTGTGTCCACCACAGGCCCTTTCCCCTGCCCGACCTTCTGTTTGAAATGCCCCTTTCTCAGCACACTCACCCCTGTGCCTTCTGTCTCTGCTCAAACACCACTGCTCGGTGGAGAAGGCTTGTCTAACCCCGTCCCCCTGTCACCTTGACCACCGCACCCCTCCACCCCCACAATCTGCTTATTAGTTTCATTCATGGTATCTGTCACTCAGAAGTCACACATTTGTAGCCTATTGTCTGTTCTCCCTCTAGAACATAAGCCTATGGAAGGTGGGGTCTTCATCTTATTCCCAACTGCTACCATGATGCTTGCATACATGAGGTCAGGGGCTTGACAGACGAGTCTTGTAAGGTTCAGATGTATCAGCTTATCTAATATGATCTTTTGCGCAGAGACAGTCAGAGACCCATTTGACAGATGGTGATAGCGAGGCTCAAAGAAATGAATCAACTTGCGTGGAGCCACATGGCCAGTGGAACCCTGAGACCAGAATATAGTCCCCTGGCCTCACTTCCTTCCCAGGGCCTTCCACCTATGTGAGGAGGGCCAGACAACAGCTTCAGCCACACCTGCCCTCTGTACAAAACCAGGTGTATTCCCAGGAATGCACACCCCAGACGCCAGAAGACTTTGGGTGGAAGATGTTTCAAGACCCAGGAAATCAGGATGAGAGCAAGTAGCTGTGGCCAATACACTGGATACCCCCAGTGAGGGTGTTCCATGGGGCTGGATGCCGTCACGGGGGGCAGTGGAGAAAACCCAGACTATGCTGCGACGCTCAATACTGGCCATAAATCACACACTTTATCTTACAGGCATTTCCATTTTCACAAATTCTGAAACTAAAACACGACTTCTCTCTTACTTGAGCAGATGTTAATTTGCAATGCAGAAGCCTCTGTTTGTCGATGACTTTCCATTATCCTTATAATTGCCCCCACATACAGTGCTCGATAAAGTTATAAACCTGTCCTCTGGGAACACTGAGTCAATAACAGGGTTATTGATTAGCTGGTGAAATGGTCTCCACACTCTGAAGTCGAGCGGCCTACTTGGCTGTCCATGAGCAGGAGTCACCGGGAATCACAGAGCCGGAGCCACTGGGGGCCTCTGCGTCATGCCTGGGGTCTCCTCGGATCTATAGGCAGGGCTGGGGAGGGCAGCAACTCTCAGAGACCAGGATTTTTTTGGTTAAACCTGAGCTGGGAAGAAAATATAGACACCAGTGGGGCTTTTTCAGGTGTCTGTGGGGCCCTGAAAAGGGCATCAGGCTATTGTGCCCTGGGCCCCTGCTGCAGTTCACGTTTGGCAAAGACAGAAAAACTGGGTTGTAATCCACTTTGTTCAGTCTGGGTTGAAATCCACTTTGCAGCTGCAGGACCTTGGGCAAGTCACTTCTACTGTCTAAGCCTGGGACTCCTGGTAGGTAAAACAGAGGAGATCTTAACACCTCTGGCCACCTCCCAAGGGGCTGGGAGGATTCAATGAAACAAATCAAGTGCCAGTTGTTGCCACTGGCTTTTTGAAACTCTGAATTTTCCAGATTACAGCTTTGTGCTGTCTTCCTGCCGGGTGAAAGAGATGAGTAACTGGCATGGTAACTGACATTTCCTGGGCACTCTCCACTGGGCCCGCCCTGTGCGAGGCACCAAGGACTCTGAACTGAACAGGATGCAGTTCCTGCCCTCCAGGGGCTCCCAGCCCCCTGGGGTCATAGGCATGGAGCCACCATGCCCATGAAGCATGCTCAATGGGCATGTGAGCAAGGATCCCTGAATCTCAGGAGGTTGGAACAGCTGGGATCTTAGGGCTTCCAGGCAGGGATAACTCGAGGGTTGAGTTAAATTATCATGATTAAAACTTCCCTCTTAATAAATGATAGAACAGAGTCTCTGGGAGGTTAGGTTACATGGCAAGGAAAGGAAGGAGCGGGGCTTTGAGCCAGGGTGACCCACAGTCCTGCTGTGCCGGCTGTCAAACACAGGTAAGTCACAAGAAAACTAGGACAGGTTGGCCACCCTACTTGGAATTGTACCCAAAGGTGTGATCTCATCACCAGGCCCCTCACAGAAGTGGGCTGTCTCCACCAGTGACTCTCTGCAGATCTGGAAGCCCTGCTCTCCTTGTTGGAGGTTCAAGGCTGATCGTGGGGTCTCTGTTTTTCATTGTTGCTCCAAGGCCTGCTGTAAAGATGGCCAACAACACATCCTGGGAGATCGTTTCCACATATTAGCTCAGCCTTTCTTGTCAGGGCTGGTTGAGGGCAGGGATGCAGAGACCATAGGCAGCAATTATGGGAAAAGACGGGGGCGAGGGGCGCGGATGGTAATTTGATCAAAGTCAGAGCTGGAATGGGGCACACTGGGGATGCCAAGTTCCCACTCTCACCCATTCATCCTGGTCCCATGTCTCTGGGGATGACTTCCGGTGAGCAGCACAGGAAACACCAACTTCTCTTTGGGGGTGGGTGTGGGGCTGACCTTCTGGGTTCCCTTGAGTGGCTGGCTCAGCACTTGATGGGCGCGTTAGGGAGCCAATGAGATTGAGAGTGGGCGGTCCCTCAGCGCATTGGAAGAAGGGCAGTAAGGGACTAAGTGGAAATGAGTCAGCTCCACGTGCATGATGTGAGCCAGGCTTGCTCCAGGCCCTTCCACAGCTTGACTCACTTTTCTGATTGGAACCTTGCTCAGGCAACGGCCGGATATTGTGGAAGTCATTACACAGAAGTGTGTTCAGTGACAGTTATTTCCAGGTGTCCTTGGAATCCTCCTTACAGCAAGTGGGGCCACAAGAGGGCCATTGTCTACTAGGAAGGCACTTGAAGATGTGGGCAGAAAGAAAGAGGGAAAAGGCACCGTCTAGCTTTTCAGGGCTCTTCTCTGCTCCTGTGAAGCAGAAATTAGCTCTAGACTCAGAATCACAGGCATTCTAGAAGAATGGGACCGTTGACCCCACTACCACTTAACAGGAGAAGACGTTAGAATCTTGCCTTGCTGCTTCAGTTCCCTGGACACCTCCCCAAGCCGTGATGTTAAGGGGCAAAGGATTTGAAAGTGCATGACATTCCCTGTTTCCATCACTCTCAGTAAGAAGCGCTGCTTCTTGGGACTTCCCTGGTGGTCCAGTGGTTATGCAGGAGGTGTGGGTTCAGTCCCTGATTGGGGAGCAAAGATCCCGCATGCCTTGTGGCCTTAAAACCAAAACATAAAATAGAAGCAATATTGTAACATTCAATAAACACTTTAAAAATGATCCATATCCAAAAATATCCTTTAAAAAATGATCCTGTCCTTAGTGGCTCAGTCATGTCTGACCCTTTGTGACCCCATGGGCTGTAGCCTATCAGGCTCCTCTGTCCAAGTGGGTTTTCCAGGCAAGAATACTGGAGTGGGCTGCCATGCCCTCCTCCAGGGGATCTTCCCAACCCAGGGATCCAAACCAGGTCTCCCATGTTGCAGATGAATTCTTTACCAACTGAGCTACCAGGGAAGCCTGAAGAAATGGTTAAGATAGTAAATTAAAAATAAAAAAAGTACTGCTTCCTATTGCTAAGGCCCCTTAGGGGGATCCAGCATTTATAATCCTAGAGCGGTAGGCTGCAGGCAAACTGGAAGGAATCAGCCTCGCCAGGAGGGTTTACTGAGCATAGATCTCTGGACTCAATTCTGATTTAGTAGGTCTGGTGGGTCTGGGTCCAAGTTCCCAGACGATGCTGGCATGGCTGATCTTGGACACACTTTGACAATCACTGATCTAGTCCACCCATGACAAATTCCATCCCCCTTCAGGACTTCCTTACTTGGCTGTAAAATGGGGCTGATGCTGAGATGGCAGGAGCGCAAGCAGGGCTGTCCGAGATGACAAAGGGAAAGGCGACCTTCTCATGTCTGGCTATTGGTAGAGTCCCGGTCTTCACAGGGCTTCCCTGTGATTCAGCTGATAAAGGGTCCTCCTGCCATGCGGGAGACCTGGGTTTGATCCCTGGCTTGGGAAGATCCCCTGGAGAAGGGAAAGGCTACCCACACCCGTATTCTGTCCTGGAGAATTCCATGGACTGTAGAGTCCATGCGGTCGCGAAGAGTCGGACACGACTTGAGCGACTTGCACTTTCACTTTTTCAGCCTTCATAAAGGCCCCTCATTCCTCCAAGAGTTGCTTCTCACAATCAAGTCGTAAAGCAGGTAAAATATCATTTTTGCCCAACACTGCACGTCAGTGGGTGGAGAATTATGGAAAGCCCCCAAGCCCTGGGCTCATCCTCATACAAAGAAGACTGGGATCCTGGCCAAAAAGGGCAGGAGAATTCCCAAGAGGCAGAAGACGCTAGGTGGACCTATTGAATCTCCTTCGTCAGAGTCAGTTCTGGTAGATGCTGACAGGAACTACTCTCAGCAACACCATCTTCCATCACGGCCAAAGCAGGGTTAAATCTCGCTCCCTACAGCTCCCAGCTCTGCCCCTCTCTGGTTGCCTCTGTCCTGCTCACCCCCAGCCCCACTCCCACTTCCTCTCTTGGTGCAAGTTTAATAAGCTAATATCAAAACCATCTAGGCCCAGAGCTTTCAAAGATTTAAGACTTTTAAATGTGAAGCCCCTCATTATATCTGACTCTTTTCAATAAAAAAAGACCTGATAAGCCATTGATATGACACCCGTTATCAGTGGGATTTGTTTGACGTCGATTTGAAATGTGCACTGCTTGCTTTTGGGGGTAATGGACTCAAACACTTAGAACTGTACAGTGCCTAGTAGATCACTTTTCAAGTAGGAACATTAAAATGGAGGGGAACCCTGTTTGGGGGTTTGTAAAAATAAAGCACTATTGTACAGTATGGCAGAGAGCAGGGGCGGCATGCACAATTGACTTCCTTCCTATTAATCAACTACAGTGTTTACCTTCTTATTCCGACCATTTCCAAACCATTAAAACTAAGAGGATTAGCATCGCCTTTCTGCCAAGGTGTACTTTTATTTCAGCAAATACCACTTTTGCTCTAGGGGGAGATTAAAGGCACGAAAGAAACGGTCTCTTTATCGGCCATCCTGTGTCACACAGGCTTAAAAAAATCAAAATGATCTGGTTTGAAAGAATACAGTGTTCTTGTCCAGGAAAAGCTGATCGCGAGAAGAGTTAAATTTCAGGACAGACAACATAAATTGTGGAGAATAATCCAGTGTCAAGACTGAGCATTTCTTGACATGGAAACAGTGCTGCTGGAGGGGCCGTTGAGGAAGCAGAGAAGTGACCAGCTTTACTCTGATTAGGCTTGGGGCTTTCAAAGGTGTGTCAGCCTACAGTCTGAATATGATGACGTGTGCTGATGTGGCTTCTCCTTTTTACATAATTCCCGAGACTTTGAAAAATGAAATGCTTTCCACCTTCTTTCTTTAAGAAATGTGTGGATTTTGTGTAAAGTCAGCTTCCAAAATTCACCCTTTCATGATCCCCTTCTCAAAAGAGGTGAGATGAATTGGGAGATTGGGCTTGACACATATATGCTACTGTGATAAAACAGATAACTAACGAGAACCTGCTGTATAGCGCAGGGAAGTCCACTTAGTGTTCTGTGGAAAGAACACTAAAGGAAGCTAAAGGAAATCCAAAACAGAAGGGATATATGTGTGCTTACAACTAATTCACTTTGCTGCACAGCAGAAAATACAACATTGTAAAGCAACTATACTCCAATAAAAAATACTTTAATGTTCATTTTAAAGAAAATTAGTATTGGGCTTCCCTGATGGTCTAGTGGTTAAGAATCTGCCTGCCAGTACAGGGGACACGGGTTTGATCCTTGGTTGAGGAAGATCCCACAGGCAGCGGAGCAGCTAAGCCTGTGTGCCACAACCACAGAAGCCCACACACTCTAGAGTTCATGCTCTACAACAAAAGAAGTCACCATAAGAGAGGCTTGTGCTCCTCAACCAGAGAGTAGCTGCCACTTGCCGCAACTAGAGAAAGCCCACACGCAGCAGTGAAAACCCAGTGCAGTCAAACATACATAAGTAAATAAATATTTTTTAAAGTAGTCTCTGTCTGAAGTATAATAAGGTCCATGGCAGTGGTTTGCAAATTGTGGCCTCTAGTAGCTGCTTCAAAGCAGCCAGAGGGTGAAAAAGGCACAATATGTACGAAAGATAGGGAAGACAGCAGATTCTCCCCAGAAACAACACAAGCTCAAAACCAGTGGGGCAATATGTTTACTAAAATAATTGCCAACCTAGAATTCTCTATCCAGCAAACATATTTTCAACATTAAGGCAAAATAAAGACTTTTGAAGACATTCAAAGGCTGAAAGAATTCATCTCCAATAGGCCTGAGCTATAAGGAACATTTGAGGAAGTCTTTTAAGTTAAAGGAAAATGATGCTAGATACAGACATACATCCCTTCAAGGAATGGGGAGGACTGAGGATGGAGGCTACATGCTGCTGCTAAGTCGCTTCAGTCGTGTCTGACTCTGTGCGACCCCACGGACTGCAGCCCACCAGGCTCCTCCATCCATGGGATTTCCCAGGCAAGAGTACTGGAGTGGGTTACCATTGCCTTCTCCAATGGAGGCTACATAGGTAAGTGCAAAAGCTTTTTCTTATTATTTAAATATCTTTAAAAGATAATCACCTATTTAGAACAAAAATGAGAGCAATGTTCTCTGGGGTTTATAATACATATAGAAGTGAAATAATTGACATGATAGCATAAAGTCTAAGAAAAGAGGTGAAATTTACTTTTATAAAGTATACTTTAATAAAATATAGGAATAACACAAAACAGTTATATCAATAAGTCAATAAAAAAAGATATAGTACAATTAATGGAACCAAAGCTGGTCTTTTGAAAAGATCAATAAAATGATAAACCTCTGCCCAGATCAATTAGGAAAAAGCCACAAATTACCAACATTAAGGATGAGAGAGGTGATATCAATACATATGTTATGGATATTAAAAGGATAATCAAGGAATATGTGAACAACTCTAGACCAAATTGTTCAACTTACATGAAGTGGAAAAATTCCTTGGAAGACAGAAACTATCAAACCTCACACAAGAAAAAAAAATTGATAACTTGAGCAGTCTTATACATACCAAAGAATATGAATTTTTAGTTAAAACCTTTCATACAAATAAAACTCCAGAATTAGATGACTTCACTGGTGAATTTTACCAAGCATTTAAGGAGAAATCATACCAATTCTTCATTTTGTGTACTAGAAATTTGAAGAGGGAAGACTATTTTCTAATTCATTTTATAAGACAACATTATTTTGAGACCAAAACTAGACAAAAAATATTACAAGGAAAGAGACTCTACAGACAAGTATTCCTCACATATATAGATGCAAACATTCTTAACAAATTTTAGCAAATAAAATTCAATAATATATATTTTTTTATTATACACAATAACTAAGGGAGGTTTATTCTTAGGAATTCAAGGTTGCTTTAACATTCAGAAGTCCATTAATGTAATTCACTACATTAGATTAAATATAAACCGAGAGAGAGGTGATGCAATCATTTCACTAGATACAGTAAAGCCATTTGAAAAAACCCAACACCTATTTCTGGTAAAAATAAATAAATAAATAAAAACACTTAGCAAACAAGGACTAGACAAAAACTCATCAACAAGATAAGGAACATTTGCTCAGAAACCTAAACTTAATAGCATATTAACCGTGAAAGAATGAATGCTTTTCCACAAGACTGGGAACAAAGCAAGGATGATCTATTCCACTTCCTCCTGAAAGTTCTAAACAAGGTAATACAGCTAGAAAAGGAAGTAAAATGAATCCAGGTGGAAAGAAAGCATAAAATTGTTTTTATTTGCAAATAACTTGATTGTCTACATCAAAAACCCTCTGGAATCTAAACAATGCTGCTGCTGCTAAGTCACTTCAGTCGTGTCCGACTCTGTGTGACCCCATAGACGGAACCCCACCAGGCTCCCCCGTCCCTGGGATTCTCCAGGCAAGAACACTGGAGTGGGTTGCCATTTCCTTCTCCACTAAACAATGCTACTAGGACAAAAAAGTGAATTAAGTAAGGTTATAGGATACAAGATCAAATTATAAAAAACAATGCATTTCTATATACTAGCAACAAACAATTGTGATTGAAATTTTTAAATACCATTTACCTATTTCAAAACATGAAATATTTTATAAATAAACATGATGAAAGGTGTGTGAGATTTATACACTGAAGACATTGCTGAGGGAAATTAAAGGCCTGAATAAATGGAGACCTATTTTGAGAGGAAGGATCAGAAGATTCAATATCGCTAAGATGTCTATTTTATGCCAAATTGATTTACAGATTTAATGCCATCAAAGTCCCAGGAGGATTCTTTTTAGACACTGACAATTCTAAAGTTCATATGGAAAAGTAAAATCCTAAGAATAGCCAAAAAGCTTTGAAAAAGAAGAACAAAGTTGGAGAACTTACATTGCCTGACCTCCAGTGTTAGTCACTCCGTAGTGTTTGACCCCATGGACTGTAGCCCGCCAGGCTCCTCCACTGATGGAATTCTCTAGGCAAGAATACTGCAGTGGGTTGCCATTCGCTTTTCCAGGGGATCTTCCTGACCCAGGAATCAAACTCGCGTCTCCCTCATTGTGGGCAGATTCTTTACTATCTGAGCCACCACAAAAGCCCATGCCTGACTTCCAGACTTATCATAAAGCCAGAGTAACCAAAGCAGTGCAGTATTGGTGTTCAGTTCAGTTCAGTCACTCAGTTGTGTCCTACTCTTTGCGATCCCATGAATTACAGCACGCCAGGCCTCCCTGCCCATCACCAACTCCCGGAGTTCACTCAAACTCATGTCCACAGAGTCGGTGATGCCATCCAGCCATCTCACCCTCTGTTGTCCCCATCTCCTCCAACCCCCAATCCCTCCCAGCATCAGAGTCTTTTCCAGTGAGTCAACTCTTCGCATGAGGTGGCCAAAGTATTGGAGTTTCAACTTTAGCATCAGTCCTTCTAATGAACACCCAGGACTGATCTCCTTTAGAATGGACTGGTTGGATCTCCTTGCAGTCCAAGGGAATCTCAAGAGTCTTCTCCAGCACCACAGTTCAAAAGCATCAGTTCTTTGGCAATCAGCTTTCTTCACAGTCCAACTCTCACATCCATACATGACCACTGGAAAAACCATAGCCTTGACTAGATGGACCTTGGTTGGCAAAGTAACGTCTCTGCTTTTTAATATGCTGTCTAGGTTGGTCATAACTTTCCTTCCAAGGAGTAAGCGTTTTTTAATTTCATGGCTGCAATCAGCATCCGCAGTGATTTTGGAGCCCCCCAAAATAAAGTCTTTCACTGTTTCCACTATTTCTCCATCTATTTCCCATGAAGTGATGGGACCAGATGCTGGTGTTAGTATAGAGAAATAGATCAGAATAAAGAGCCCAGAAATAGACCCATACATGCGTGGGCAATTCATTTCAACAGAGGCTCAAAAGACCATTTCAGTTCAGTTCAGTCACTCAGTTGTGTCCGACTCTTTGCGACCCCATGAATCACAGCACGCCAGCCCTCCCTGTCCATCACCAACTCCCGGAGTTCACTCAAACTCCATTTAGTGGAGAAAGAAAAAGTCTTGTGCACAAACGATACTAAAATCACTGGATCTCCACATGCAGAAATGAGCCGTATTTCTTACTCTATACAAAATTAACTCGATGAGGAGCAGAGAGCTAAGCAGAAAACCAAACATGATGAAACTTCTATTGTCACCTTGGTGTTGGCCAACATTTCTTAAAAACGACACAAAATTCATTTTCTAAAAGCACAAAAACTGATATATACGAAATTTAGAATGCCTACTCTTGGAAATGTGAAGAGCTGAGTTGCTGGAAAAGCTCTCAACATTGGAAAAGATTGAGGGCAGGAGAAGAAGTGGGCGACAGAGGATGAGATGGTCGGATGGCATCACTGACTCAATGGACAAGAGTTCAAGCAAATTCTGGGAGACAGTGAAGGACAGGGAAGTGTGGCGTGCTGTAGTCCATGGGGTCGCAAAGAGTCTGACGTGACTTAGCAACTGAACAACAACAAAAATGCAAATAAAAATACAGTTTAGAGATCACAGGCTCACTTATTAGGACACCTGAACTTAAAGAAACTGCCTGTACCAGTCACTGGCAAGAAAGCATAGTCATCACTCACTGTTGGTGGGAGTGTAGGATGAGACAACCACTTTGGGGAGAGTCTGCAAAGTCTTTGAGAGTTAAACATACACCTACCCTATGGCACACTCACTCCATTCTGAGGGATTTACTCCAAAGAAATGTAAGCATATGTCCTTACAAAGGTTTGCACTTGATTATTAATAGTGACTTTATTTGTAATAGCTCAAAACTGGAAACAACCCAAATGTCCATGCATGTATGAAAGATAAGCCAATTGTGGTTTATCTATCTAATGAAATTGTTGTTGCTTAGTCTCTAAGTCATGTCCAAGTCTTTTGCAACCCCGTGGACTGTAGACCGCCAGGCTCCTCTGTCCATGGGATTTCCCAGGCAAGAATAATGGAGTGGGTTGCCATTTCCTTCTCCAGGGGATCTTCCAACCCAGAGATCGAGCCTGCATCTCCTGTGTCTCTTGAATTGCAGGTGGATTCTTTGCCCGTTGAGCCACCTGAGAAGCCCATATAATGCAATACTACCAAGCAATTAATAGGATTCAACTACTGATACAGAGAATAAGGGGGATGGTTCTTGAAACAGCAATGCTAAACAAAAAAGCCAGAAATCAGACAAACAGGAGTTCATACTGTATGATGGTGGTGGTGGCTTAGTCACTAAGTCGTGTCTGACTCTTGAGACCCCATGGACTGTAGCCGGCCAGACTCCTCTGTCCATGGGATTCTCCAGGCAAGAATACCAGAGTGGGTTGCCATTTCCTTCTCCGGGGGATCTTCCTGACCCGGGAATCGAACCCGGGCCTCCTGCATTGCAGGCAGATACTCTACCGACTGAGCTATGAGGGAAGCCCCTCATACTGTATGACTCCAGTTAAAATTCTGGAAAATGAACTATAACAGAGATCGGATGAGTATTCCCTGAAAATGAGCGAGGTTAGAAGGGGCTGGTGGAAGAGACTGGAAAAAGCCCCAAGGTAAACTTTGGAGGTGGTTAAACGTATACAATATCTTCATTGCAGTCATAGTTTCACAAGTGTATATGCACATCGCATTTTATCAAATTAAATATGTGCAGGTTTCTGCATGTCAGTTACATCCCCCTAAACTATTTTCAAGAAAGAGCATAAAATAATCTGTGGTCTGGATATCAATTTTTAAAAATTTTTTAGTTACAGTTGTATTCTACCTTATTCTATAAAGAATTGGATATTTTTGTAGCTTTCTTCTGCTTTTCTCTGATAAATAACACTGCATTCCATGCCTCTGACCACAGAGCTTTAGTTTTGCTTCCTTTCTTGGGATACATTCCCAGAAGTGGAACTACTGATTTAACAAATACGAACATTTTACACATTGCTAAGTTGCTTTCCAAAAGGAAAGGTTAGGCCAATTTATACCAGTTATAAGAGTTTCCATGCCTCCGCTCTGTGCCAAGCTCAGGATTCTCATTTTAAAATGTAAATCTGATTTGTTAAATTGTATTTCTTTGATGTTTTCAGTTTAGTTCAGTTCAGTTCAGTTCAGTTCAGTCGCTCAGTCGTGTCCGACTCTCTGTGACCCCATGAATCACAGCACGCCAGGCCTCCCTGTCCATCACCAACTCCTGGAGTTCACCCAAACTCATGTCCATAGAGTCGGTGATGCCATCCAGCTATCTCATTCTCTGTCGTCCCCTTCTCTTTCCACCCCCAACCTTTCCCAGCATCAGAGTCTTTTCCAGTGAGTCAACTCGTCGCATGAGGTGGCCAAAGTATTGCAGTTTCAGCTTTAGCATCAGTCCCTCGAATGAACACCCAGGATTGATCTCCTCTAGAATGGACTGGTTGTAGTTTTCATTTATTTCATTTTGTAAGTAAAATACCTTTTTCAAGTATATACTATTCATTTGTGTTTGGGGGTGGGGTGGGAAAACTAACTCCACATTAATAGAGGCTTGCATTTCAAAACAGAAAAGAAAATCATATGAAATCATAAACAACTTTAAAAGGACCAGCACATCTGATGCAAGGAATAAGTGTCACTCAAGGACTGTGACCAAGGACAGTAGAACGATCACCTATAAACCACCTAAAAGTGAAACAAGCTTTTTATATGAAGTACGACACTAAGCCTGCCCTTAATGTCCAGGTTCAAATGAAATTAGCCACTCAGCCACGCAGCTGAACCTCTACACGTGTAACCTGAGACGGAATCCACCTGGATTCACCCCTGATCCATACCCCAGACCCAGGCCCTCTGACCTCTGATGGTGTCACATGTGTTCTTCCCCTCCAACCCCAGAGCAGGCACGGTCCACACAAGGCCACCCCTTGGCCTGAGTCCAGCTGACCCTCAGCCTGTGTGTAACGTGAGCAAAGAGCGATCCTCGGCCGTTGTGGAGATTTGGGGTATGAATTAGTGTGGAAAAGCTAAGGCTGACCCTGTGGCATCTGTGGACCTCAGAGGTCCCTGTTCACAGCGTGTTTATGCGTGTTAGAAAGAGCACTGAAAGAACCCAGCCAGAAAGCTTGGGCTCAAGTCTTGGTCCAGCCCTGTCTTAGCTGATAGCTGTCCTCAGTCACCTTACCTCTCTGAGCCTCAGGCTTGTCACCTGAAACGGTTCTCACGAAGGACCCCAGTGGCCTCTGGGTCACTCACGTGGATGGCCATTCCGCAGTCACCTTTTCCCCCTCTGCGTGTCCAGCACTGCCCACCGCTTCCGCCTGGATGGCTCTGGCCTCGCCCTCTGTGGCGAAACGCTTGCTCACTCTCTTCTCTCGTCTCTGTCCTGTATCCTTTGCAAACTATCCTCTCCCATGTGCTGGGGTCTTCCAGGGCCCGCTCCTCAGCCCTCTCTTTTCTCGTGGTTTGCTTCCAGGAGGCCTCTTGCGTCCAGGGCTGTGACGAGCACCCCTAAGTGGTGGCTCCGAGACCTGCCTTGGCAGACCTGCCCTCTGTGGTCCACACCATGTATCCATTCTGCATCTCCACCTGGATGTCCCACAGTCACTGCAAACCAAACATCTGCAAAACGGGACCCACAGTCTCGCCTCTCTAACCTGGCCATCTTTTCACACCTCACCCACCAAAATCAGTTTTCATTGAGCTCAAGACCAGAAACATCTGAGCCATCCTTGATATACCCACACTCCAAAACTGACCACGTCGAATCTGTAATCAAGCCCTGTCCACTGCTCTTCCTAAATCTCTCTCCAACCTGCCACTCCTCCCACGTGTCCCACACTCACCTTACTCTAGGCAACCATCTCTGCTCATCAGGGTCTTGGCAATAATGTATCACTTGTCTGCCACCCCAAGTCCCACCTCTATCCAATACAGAGTTCACTCTCTGCCGTGAAAGTGATCTTTTAAAAATGGAAATCTAACTGTGTCATTGCCTGGCTTCCAGCCCTGCAATGGCTTCTCATCTTTCGAAGGATAAAGACACAACTCCAGCAGCTGTCTGTCCTTCTCTCCTTGACTCACCTCCTCCTCTCCGCTCTTATTTCCCTGGCCTTCTCACAGGCCCTCACACGCATCTCTCTGCCCCAGGCCCCGTCCCTCCTGCCTGAAAATGTCTTCCTTCCTCCTTTGCTAACAACATCCCACTCAGCCTCCAGACTTTAGTTCAACATCTGCTCCACAGGGGAGCCTCATCTGATCTCCGACTGGGACAAATTTACCTGTCCTCTGCGATGATCCCCCACTAATTTGAATGCTTATTTAATGTCTCCCCATCTAAATCCCATAAGGACAAACATCATGTCTTTTTTTTTTTTAAATTAAACTTTAAACTTTGTATTTTGAATGGAGGTATAGCTGATTAACAATGTTGTGGTAGTTTCGGGTGAACAGTGAATGGACTCAGCCAGACGTATACCTGTATCTATTCTCCCCCAGACCTCCCCTGCCATCTAGACTGGCACATAAAATTGAGTAGAGTTCCATGTGTTGTAATAGGTCCTTGTTAGTTATCCACTTGAAATACTGCAGTGTGTACACGACCTTCCCAAACTTACTAACTATCCCTTCCCCCTGATAACCATTTGTTTGTTTTCTAAGTCTATGCATCTCTTTCTGGTTTGTAAGGAAGTTCATGTGTATCATTTCTTTTTAGAAATGATCTTTCCACATGTAAGGGGTGTCATATGACATTTCTCCTTCTCTGTCCAATTCACCTCAGTATAACGATCTCTAGGTCCATCCATGCCACTGCAAGTGGCATCATCTGATTCTTTTTAATGGCTGAATAATAGTCCTTCGTGTATGTTACCATGTTTTCTTTATCCATCCCTCTGCTGACGGAGAAGGCAATGGCAAGCCACTCCAGTACTCTTGCCTGGAAAAACCCATGGATGGAGGAGCCTGGTAGGCTGCAGTCCGTGGGGTTGCTAAGGGTCAGACACGACTGAGCAACTTCACTTTCACTTTTCACTTTCACACATTGGAGAAGGAAATGGCAACCCACTCCAGTGTTCTTGCCTGGAGAATCCCAGGGACGGGGGAGCCTGGTGGGCTTCCGTCTATAGGGTCACACAGAGTCGGACGCGACTAAAGTGACTTAGCAGCAGCTGCTGATGGATACTTAGGTTGCTTCCTTGTCTTGACTAGTGTAAACAGTGCTGCAATGAGCACTGCGGTCAGGCATTGTGTCTTCTGCTTTCTGTACCCTGTGGTCTTCCTGGCCTGTGGCATATTGGGTGGAACAGAGCAGTTGTTTTAGTTGCTTATTCATGTCTGACTCTTTGCAACGCCATGGACTGTAGCTCCTCTATCCATGGAATTCTCCAGGCAAAAATACTGGAGTAGGTTGCCATTTCCTACCCCAGGGGTCCTCCTGACCCAGGGATCAATATTTGCTAGCAAAACAAAAAGAATAAAATTAAGATAAATTCCTACCACATGGCACTGTAGGAAATTCTGTATGAGACAGTACTTTGCCAGCTTCATTAGTAAACCAAGATCCTGTTGGTCGGGAGACAGCCTTCTTCATCTTTCGTTTCTCCGGACTTGGCTAAGACCTGAGGTTAAAACTTGGCAATTCAATGCTGTGTGCGCAAATGTTCCCATCATACAAGTGTAGGTCATCAAAGCCATGTCCAGGTGAACCTGAAGCAAAAGTGCTGAGTGCAGAAGTAGTGTGGCTAACAGGAAACTTTGAAATGACAGGCCTGTAGGAAACACTGCCCTGCAACTTAGCAGCTGTGTGGCCATGTGAGTGGTGGTGTACCTCTCTGAGCCCTGCTGAAACTGAAGGGCTGAAAGTAGACTCTAACATGTTGCCTGTTGTTAATGGGCCATAGAAGCCATTCCCCGTGTCCCTGTGTCCCGTGTCGGCATCGAATTTCTGCAGTCTGATTTCCCTCCTGGAGTTTCCACCCCATGGGAATGTCCAGATTGAAACAGACATACCTGGATCCTTCTTTAGCCGCAGAGGCCAGCCCCCTGTGGAACCTGGCCTGGGAGGAAAGAAAGGGCAGCCCAGTGACCTCTTTTCTGCAAGATCTGAAGTCCCCTTCCTGATGGGCCGCTCTCCTGCGTCGACAACCCAGGGACCACGCCACCAGCGGCACAGCAAAATCAGACTGAGTTCCAGGTGGGAGACAGGGAACTGGAGTCTCCCCCTGTGTTTGCCAAGACTCTTAGAACAAAGAGGCGCCGACTTCCTTTTCTCTGCAGTGCCAACCCCCAGAGGACAAAGGGGCACGCCGTCGGGTGGAGAGGCCCCGATCCATGTAGACATCAAGAAACTGTATAACCAAGGCTGACCTCCAGCTCTGGCTGGAAGAGACTCAAAGGACAGAATAATAAAGTCAAGAATGAATCAGAACAGAAATAATCACAGCAGTCTCTCGCAGCGCTTGCTTCCCCATCAGAGCCTCCCAGGCATCATCTCTACAACTTTCGCTACAATTGTATGCTAAAAGGACTACTTGCGTCCACGTTTGACTGAGAGGGGAACAACTGCATAGCCTTGCAACCTGCCTACAGTCACACAGCTCATGGCTTGCTGAACCTGGACTCAGGTCAGGAGGGCTGGTTTTAAGCAACCGTGTTTTAAGGTTAGAATGTTATTCATGGCTGTCATGCACTGGTCATGCATGCGTGCATTCATTCACTCATATTATTCTTGAGAGCCTGCTGTGTGCCAGGCTCTGAGCTTGGTGCAGGGAGAGCCTATGAACAAAAACAAGTCTGTAGTCGAGTTGGGGAAAAAGTGACTCAGCATCATACAAATGCATGAATAATCACACGCTGTGAAATGTACCAAGTGGGAGCGGTAAGGGGTCCAGGGCTGGGGGTGGGGAAAGTGTGGTTGGGGAAAATTCCTCCAGGACAGGGCCACCAGGCACACAACACAGTCTGCTTAGAAAGCACTCTGGTGGTTTGAGGTCTACCAGGGAAGTGGGGAGCGGCTTTTCTGGGGCTCAAGGGTGCCAGGGCTGTCTGGGCAGGAGTCAGTGGGGACAGAGGGAGCAGGCAGGGCCAGCCAGCTAAGCCTGACAGCCCCTGATTTTGCCCAAATGATAAGCTGCTGAAGGAAATGATCTCCCAGGCCCCCGGACCTCTCTTCTAATTGCAAACCATGCAACCTTAGCCGCAGTAAGATCTGCAGATAGCCAGCACTGTCAACGCCTCTGCTGCTCTGGCTGGCACTTGCCCCTCTCTATGCCCTGAAGCAGGAGGATGTCCACCCGCTAGGGACTCAGCGCCTGCCGGTTCAGCTGCGCAACAGGGAGCTGGCAACTTGGCAGGTACTGGAGTCTAGTCCCCAGCCCTCAGATCACCCAGGATGGCAGCAGAGGATGTGACCGTGTTGCCCAGAGCAAAACCACTGGGGCGATGTCCTAACTGCTGACGTCATGGAGTTCTCCAGAAGGGCCCCAGGATGGGGCATCAGAGCAAGAGAACTTTCAGAGAAGGCATGACACCACCTTTGGAATTTTTTTTTTCCCCAGAAGGTAGAGACCAATCAAACTGAAATGTCCCTTGCCCTTGGCCATGCTACATTTCTTGTCCATCACAAATAAATGTGGCCTTCCTGTATTGCCTGTGGTCAGCCTAACAGGAGGCAGGGCTATGATGGCAAGAACTTGGGCTTTGACCACCTAAAGCTGTTTGTGCCTTATGCCAAGAATCCTCTCTTCTGTACCCCCTTTTTAACTTTTCATCTCTTAATTATGTGAGAAATATATACATATGGATTGCAGAAAAGTGAGAAAGAGGAGAGCAAGAAAGGAGGAAATGGAACCTCCAGTAATTTCACCACTAGGGGAAGGCATCTCTGATGTTCAGCCACGTGCGTACCCGTGATTATGAAAATGGATCATACTCTTCGCGTTCTTTTGTAGCTTGCCCCACCAACACTTTTCATGCCACGGAATATCCTTCTACAATATCATTTTCATGGCTGCATAACCTTTTAATGAAGATCTCTGCCACAATTTATTCAACTGATTCCCTGTTATGGGGCCTTTAAGTTGTTTCCAATAATTCCTATTACAACAACCCTACAAAGAGGAGCCCTGAAACTAAATGTTCATATGGACTCTGGGCACAACTTGAGGAGCTCAGAAGTTCAGCTGCCAATTTCGTTAATCAATGGCTAGCGGGGTGCTGGGATGGGAAAAGAACAGGGAACGATGCCTGTCCACATTAAGAATCACAACTCATGGGTCTGTATCAGGGTATCTGGGGGAAGGGTCAGATATTGGCTTGTCCAAAAAGGCTGTTTGAGTTTTTCCATAGCATGGTGTGGTTTTCCAATAGATGAGTTTCTTCCTTTGGAGCTATTGTTAACTCAAGAGAGTTTCAGTAAACAAGAAAATGTTGTTCTAAGGGGAGCCTAGCTTTTCTTGGGTAAATGCCAGTATTATTTGCCTATTAGAGAAGCACCTTTAATTGGCAGTTTCGACTTCCATAAAAATTGCTAAATATTAATCCAGTGCGCCGGGAAGAAGAAACTGAAAAATAGCTTAGTTCAGGCTGAGCTTGAACCCCAAAGACCTCAGACCTTGGCACCTATAAAATTAAGGCTAACAATGGATTCATTTTCATTTGGAAAAAGTCCTCATTGGTTTCTTTGCTTCGGGTGGGGCCAGAAATTGTGGTGTCTCCTGAAGGATTTGCAGTCTTTGTTTGATTATTAATAGTAGTTCACGGACTTCACTTTTCACTCCATGCAAATAAAGGTCCTTGAAGAGTGCTATCACATGGGTAGACACGCCTGAAGCCTGGAATTTCTGACTCCCTGAGCACTTCGATCAAAGGAGTGGAGTTCAAGTTGCCAAATGTCAGTGGCAGAGAGATGAATGGGGGAAGGAGATGTGCTGAAAGGGGAGGAGGGAATTGTCCAGAAATCTTAGGTGACTAAGCAAGTGGGATTCGGACTGGAGGCGCCCAGGCTGGCTTTGAACGCTGCCCAAATCCTGCAGGTCACTGTACCGCCCTGTGCTTTGACCACCTAGATGAGGCCGATGATCGTCACCATGCTGGCCTTGCAAATGGAGCCTCTGACTGAGCTAATGTGACTCTCTATGGGTTCTCTAGTTCTCTTGGAGAAGTAGCACTTGGCTCTTTGCTACTCTGCTCCTGCCGGAACAAAGCACGTATTCCCCCAGCCGACTAGAGTGTTGGCTACTAATGACTCCCAGCCCAGACCCCTCCTGGTTTTGCTCTCTGCCCAGGGAGCTGCCTGGCCCCAGGTTCCGCTGCTCACCAGGGACAGGCCCCATCCGGGGAGAGGCTGACCAGGTGGCACAAGATCCAGCTCCCTGCCCAGTTCAAGACCACTCCAGAGAGCCACTCAGCTCGAGGGCCGTCACGAGCTGAGCCCTCAGCTGCCACTGCACCCACATCCCTATCTCCTTCTGCCCCTCCTGCATCCATCCACACTTCATGGGTGCTGCTCCCAAGGGCTCTCCTTGTGAACTGCCATCTGAGTCTGTTTCCCAGGAACCAACCTAAGAGTCTTGCCCACAGTGTTTTTATTTCGGCCATGACGCGCTGTAGTGTGTGTGTGTGTCAGTCACTCGGTCTTCTCTGACTCTTTGTGACCCCATGGACTATAGTCCACCAGGCTCCTCTGTCCATGGAGTTTTCCAGGCCAGAATACTAGACTGGGTAGCCATTCCCTTCTCCATGGGATCTTCCCCAGCCAGAGACTGAACCCGGGTCTCCTGCATTGCAGAAGGACACTTTACCATCTGCATGCTGGATCTTAATTCCCTGACCAGGGATAGAACATGTACCCACAGAAGTGGAAGTACAGAGTCTTAATCACTGGACTGCTAAGGAAGGCCCCGCCCACAATTGTTTAAATGCCATATACTGAATCCACTGCTTGTTGTGCCTGCCAGTCGTTTCAACCACCGAGTTTCACAGGGTCCTACAAGGCAGGTATTAATGTCCTCTCTTTACAAGAGAGAAAACCTAAAACACCCCAGAGAAATTGGAGGTTAAATCATTTGGCCAAGGTCACAGAGGCAGTCAGGACTGGAATCCAGGGCAAGTCCAAGACTTGGCTGTTCTAACACATCATGCTCCTCAAGACCCTGCCCACAGGCTTTCAGGATGCCGACCATGGTCTCCTTGACGATAGTCTAACTCTCTCTCTTCCTCTCTGTGCCATGCCCCCCCATCTCTCTCTGCCCATCTCCTTCCTCACTCCTCTGTATGACATTTAAGTCCTGCCTTTCATACAAATTATGGCTCCAAGGTGCTTCCAAGCTCTGTGAGGGAGACCTTGTGCCATGCACGCTGTTGGGTCCCTCGACTGCCGGTCACACAACACACGTACAGGAGACAGTGAACTGAGTTGACTGACTCTTCACAAAAACAAAATCCCCATCTCCTCAGGGGTTCTGGCTATATGGCTTATGAAAAAAAATACCAGCCCAAGGATCTGCGTGAGCTATTTAATCATCAGCGGCATACACAGCAATGTGGTCTCTAAGGACAAGTCGAAAATCCTGGATTCAATTCTGAGATTATAAAAAGGACTTCTTAGAAGCAAGAATCCCTGCTCAGACTGTTAGTGTGGCAGTTTCTGAAGACACATGTAAACAAATTCTAGGACATTAAACTGAAACAGAGTTCAATCCTAAAGGCCCAAAGCAATCACTGCCTAGAAGGATGAAAAATCTCTCTCTCCCCTCCCTCTGGCATCAGAGGGCCGGCTCACAGTTTATTACCTGGCCAGGCCACCAATCTCCAGCAGGTTTCCTGTGACCCATGTTTCTCTTTCTGGAAAGCCATCATCCCTGCCATCTTTATCATTGACCGAGCCCTTGCCACATGCAAGGCGTTGAGCTAAACCCTGTTGAAACATTATATCATTTGGTCCTCCCAAGAACCTTCCAAAGTAGGAACACTGTTATCCTTAGTTTAAGGATGCTGTGTTGAGTCACTTCAGTCCTGTCCGACTCCTTGTGACCTTATGGGCTGTAGCCCACCAGGCTCCTCTGTCCATGGAGATTCTCCAGGCAAGAATACTGGAGTGGGTTGTCATGCCCTTCTCCAGGGAATCTACCCAACCCAAAAATCGAACCTAGGTCTCCCACATTACAGGTAGATTCTTTACTCTCTGAGCCACCAGGGAAGCCCAGTTTAAGGGTAGGGAGAGTATAAGCAAATTGCCCAAAGTTATACCCCTAGAAAAGTGACTGAACTGGGATTCAAAACCAGGACTGCGACCAGAGCCAAGAACTAATTGCCTCCCTGAACTAATGGCAGAAGCAGAGAAGTCCCTAAAGTATAAGCCTGGATTCTCCCTCATCTCAGAGTTGCCAAAAGACAGATAAACATGTATTTTGCTCTCCGATTCCCTAAGTCTGTCGGGAGACAGTTCCTAATGGGTCCCCTGTGCTTCTGCGTGTCATAAGAGCAGAGGCTCTAACTGCCTTTGTCCTGGACAAATTTTTTCAGGACTACAGCTCATTGCCTGTGCAGGACATCGCCTGGCCCACAGCACATTGTCCTGTTGGAACCAGGTCCTAGAGAACTTCTGCCAGTTCCGACACTCTGCACCCTGCTCTGAGTGATAAACCATCCTTGGTCTCTGACCCAGGAGTCTCGTGTCTTATTCCAGCATCCACGAAACTGCAGGAGACTCACCTGTTAACCCACAAATAGAAGACAAGTCTCAGACTCTCCACAGTTCTTGATAATTCCCTTCACCTTGGAGCAGCAGCAACCCCCTGGGCTGGGAGTTTCAGGAAGGTCCTCCTGGGAGGTGGGACCCTTGGAAATGGCAGCTGTGAGCCCATGGCTTTCAGCACTTTCTCTACCACTAGTCATCCTGAGGGAGACACAAAATAAGAGGAGGATGGAGCATGCAAGTTCCAGATGGAAGCGTAAAGTTAAAAGTCGTGAAAGCGAAGGTGATGATGATGGTGACAAGGAGGAGGAGGAGGAGGAGGATGGTGACAGCACTTTCCAGAGTAGCTGCCCCGTGCTAAGCTCTTAGTGCAAATCCGCAAGGTAGCTAGATGCAAACTCCTTCAAAATTCCTTATTCCAGTCTCACTTGCTGAGCATGGTCTACTCCATCCACCCAGCTTAAATTTCAGTATTTAATCCCATCTCACACGCCCTCCACACACACATTCCCAGTCCCCTTAATCTGGTCTGTTTTTCCACGTTGCATTTTTCACCTTGTAATGTGTGTGTGTGTGTGCGCGCGTGCCAAATCGCTTCAGTCATGTCCGACTCTGTGCGACCCTATGGACAGCAGCCTGCCAAGCTCCTCTGTCCTTGGGGTTCTCCAGGCAAGAATACTGGAGTGGGTTGCTATGCCCTCCTCCAGGGGATCTTCCCAACCCAGGGATCAAACGTGCATCTCTTATGTCTCCTGCATTGGCAGCAGATTCTTTACCAGTAGCACCACCCAGGAAGCCTATAACATACTATATAATTTACTAATTCATTGTGGTTTTGCTTATGATCTCTCCCTCCAAGTAGATGTTCTTCCGTTTTATTCACAGGTGTATCCCACATATATGGAAGAGTGCCCAGGAACAGTAGCCCATTAACACATATTAACTGAATAAATGAATGAAGGAACTTGATTTGTGTGTTTGTAGGAATGTCTGGACTTTCCTGGACTTCAGACTCCCCAGCTTGAAATGAGAGCTTGCTGACTTCCTTGCTTGACCCTTTTCTGAAGTGCTGGGGGCTCCACAGATGTTAATGCATTAATCTTCCTGTAGGTCTGCATGACAGAGTCATAATTTCATTTGTCAACTGTTTCAGCTTAGATTTAATTCCTTAATCAGTCACTCATTCATTTAATCAATTAAGAGATTTGCAAGTCTTCTTACCCTGAGCACTGCTGGTGATCCGGTTGGAGGGGTTTCTGGCAGATGGCTGGACCACGTGGAATGGAGACAGTGCTCATACAGTGAGGTTCTGCATTTCTAACAAGCGAGAGACAGCTGCCAATCCCCAGGCAGCTTCAGCTCTGCTGGTGATATGGAGCCCAGCAGGCCAGATCACCTTTCACTTCTGCGGAACTAAGGCCCTCATGGTGCACGGGGTCTGGACCTTATGTGTGGACCCAAGCTCTGTATTATCTTCCTTTCTGAACTTCCCAATCTTCACTGCCCACCCCCTTCACTGCACACATACATTTAAAAAAAAATGGATCACTGTGCCATTGACACATTGAACTTAAATATGATTTCTTACCAGAGTAGAGGAGGTGGAAGTTAAGAACGTTGTGTGTGCTGTAGAGTATTCAATTCAACAATGGCATCAAAAGACAACTGGGTGCAGGGCTCTGTGCAGAGTATTGGGAACACAGAGATGGCTCAAGATGTAGACCCCACCCCTCAACCCTGGTCCAGCTCCAACCATCACAGGTTTGCGGGGAGGTGGGCTTCTAAGTGAAGAATCACAAGACCTCCAGATGTGGGCTTGATCACGGGCACAGCCCTAGGGTCTGCTTCTGCCAGGGCATCCAAAATGAATCAGGAGGGGACTTTTGATCTGGGCTCCAGCAGACGTTGTGGAGTTTGCCAGGTGAAGAAGGATGATGGGGGAGGATGGAGCTGGTCCAGGCAAGGGAGCAGCCCGGGTGAGGGCCTGGGGGCCCGGGGGCCAGGTTCATTTCCTGTGGTTTGAGCAGAGGATGAAGGGAGGAGAGGGGCATGAGGGCTCCATGAAAGCAGTAGAGACGGCATCGGGTTCACTGCTCCAGCCCCAGGATCTGCCCTGGCCTGCCTCGTATTTTGGTGCCTAATAAGCACTGGTTGACCAAGTAAATGAATTTAAATGGCATGAAGAACCCTGGCGTACAGAAGAGTTTTGAGCTTCAGGAGCCTGTCTCGTCTGCCTGTCGAGCCCCATCTGTGGAATTTCAGTCCCTTGAGGACAAGGCTGTGTCTTGCCCTCTGTGGAGCCTCAGGGCTCAGCGCAGGCCTGACCACCTGGGTCCTGGCACAGAAGACTCAGGAGGTGGAGGAGAGCTCTGCACTGGTCCATGCAAGGCTACCCCTGGGGGCAAGCCTGGGGAGTTTGGGAGGCCTGCAGGGCAGAGGGTGACCCGGTTCTGAGGGGAGAAGCAGGAAACAAAGTGTTTGGTTCAGCCGTGATTCCTTCGAAGGGGATCACTGTCCACAGAGATGGTGGTGGGTCCCCTGGTCCCCTGAATCCTTCCCTCCCAAATGAGGCAGAGATGCCACCCTGCTAGGATGTCATCAGCATCTGCACTCAAAGCTTAGCAGATGTTTCCCCAAACCTTGCAGACATCCTGCGGCTCACCAGGCTCCAGTGAGGATCCTGGTTGGTACAGATCAGAGAGGCTGTTCACTTAAGGGGGATTAGGAGCTGAAGGACATCCCCAGTCCCTCCGAGAGGTCCCTCCCCGCTACCTCGTCGGGAATGTCCTTCTGAAAGGAAAGGGGAGAGGGTGGGATGCTGGCTGGTTATGGGTGGGATCGCCACCCATCAGCAGGCGGGGAGCTGCAGCTGGTTTCAGCACCCGAGCCTCACCCTAGGGAGGGGAGGACTACCCTGGGGAGGACTCTGGATGCCCTGCTCCTCTCCTAGACCTCCCTTGCCCTGCGACCCTGAGCGGTCCTTCAGTTTCCCCATCTCTGCAAAGAACAAGCCAGACTAGGCAGCCTCTGAGGGTCACCCTGGCTTTCAAGTGGAACGGCTCCTTGTGGCCATCACGGAGGTTCCCGAGAGGGATCTGTGCCCAGAGCCACGTGCTCTGCTCCTCAGCCAGGCTGACCCGCATTTTCCCTGGAAGTGGACGTGGCATCAGAGGGAGCACCAGTGGCCATGAGGTTGGAGGTGATGCTGAGAACATGACAGGCCCCAGGTGGTGCCTGCTGGAGCTGGGGGCGGGCATCAGTGGCCAGGTGGGTGGGAGCCTGAGCTGAGTGCCCTAGGAGGGGGAAGCCGCAACCACATATGACTTGGGACAGTGAAGGACTCAGAACAGGGGCAGATAGCTGGTCCTCGGAAAGCACCACGTGGGGTCCCCCTTGCTGCTGCTGTTGCTGCTAAGTCACTTCAGTCATGTCCGACTCTGTGTGACCCCATAGACGGAAGCCCACCAGGCTCCGCCATCCCTGGGATTCTCCAGGCAAGAACACTGGAGTGGGTTGCCAGTTCCTTCTCCAATGTGTGAAAGTGAAAAATGAAAGTGAAGTCGCTCAGTCGTGTCCGACCCTTAGCAACCCCACGGACTGCAGCCTACCAGACTGCTCCATCCATGGGATTTTCCAGGCAAGAGTACTGGAGTGGCTTGCCATTGCCTTCTCCAGGGGTCCCCCTTAGCTCTTGGCAAAGCAAGTCCACTTCAGGGGTACATGTGAAGGACCTCCCAAGCCCACCTTCTCCCAAAGGGAGGAGAGCGTCTTCCCATTCAAAAGTTACCTGTGCGTCCTCTCAACAATGTCTGCGCTTCCTACTGTGTACCCCAGTTAAACGCCGGGCCCCCTCATCAGGAAGACTTGCACAGGACAGTGACCTTCCTTCGAAAAGGACCCCACTTGATGCTTTCTGAGGACCAGCCTTCTGATCCATCCCCTCCTCCCCACCCGGAGCCCTTCGCTGTCCCAAGTCAGAGGTGATGCTGTTGCTTCAGGTTCCCAGGGCACCTGGCTCAGCCCCCCCACCTTCGTGGCCACTGTCACCCTGCCTGCAGCTCAGAAGTCAAGACAGAAGAACAGAAGGGCCTAGCAGAGCAGCTGTGAGGCCTCTGTGGGCACAGGGCTCTCTGCGGTCACTCTGCGGCGATCATGAACCAGAGCCGTGTGTTGGGCCCTGCCTCGGTCAGCCTCTTCCACCCCCTCGCTCTCACTCTGGGGCAGCGGCTCAGGCAGGAGTTCGTCACCTTCTGGAACATGCTTCCAGCCTCCCCGGGTGCTGGCCCCTACCTCCTGCGGTGGAGGGACAGTGGGGTCTCGGGTCTGGAACTCTCTGAAAACTTTCTTCATCCTCACCTCTGGTCTTTCCCCCTTGCTGTTTTGACTGGACACGTGTAATTGATGGGCTGTGATACACTGCACTTCAGAATTGATTTTTGTGTTCAACTGGCGTAAACCATTTTTGGTGGACTCATGCCGCCGGGCGAGATGCTTCCTCGTTATTGATGGGAGCGAACGGCTTCTGCCTGCATGTCGCGGGGCCCTCTGCCCGGGGTCAGTCCCTGGTTCCCGGCAGCCGGAACACTTGGCCAAAGGCACAGGCAGCCTTTTGAACCAAAGGAAAATATTAATTTAAGACACTGTTTCCACACGAAATTACAGGAGCCTTCAGAAACCCTCGTTAGCTTGATTCAGGGCCGAGGCGCACATTTGGCCACCATGTAAGAAGTCTGTGGCTGGTGAGCTAACAAAGAATTCTGCAAGGGCCCCCAGCACCTCGATTCCCCACATAATCATTTCCAGTTGATTTGCCTGGAAAACCTCTTACTGAAGAAGGAGAAACAAAAATAGTTCCTGTGCTCATTTTGGTGTCAACCCCAGCGGGGCAGTTACTGGGCCCATAATTTCTGAGGCAAGAATTGGACCATGTGGTCTGCCAGGCGTGAATGCACCTGTGGGACCATAGGAACAACTGGCCATAGTGACTTGCTGGAGGATGCAGGTCCTGTGGTCACCATGTGCCATCCTCACGGTGGCTCTCTGGGTGCCTCAAGAGACCTGTCCTCAAGGTAGCATTAGTCCCATTTTACAGATTACAAAACTGAGGCCAAGAGTGAAGAACTTGCCCCTGGTCATTAGGCAGGAAGAGCCTCGGGAGAGGTGAGACCCAGGTCTCTCTGACCCCAAAGCATACACTGTCCACTGCACCAGGGCACCTGCCCAGGGCTGCGCTGTGCTGTGAGTCAGGGTGGCCCATAACTTCCTTCGGATAATATAACTCATCAGAAGAAATAGTTCTTGTCTCCTCTGCCCTACTGGCCAGTACTAGACAGGTTTTGGTCATCAGGATTACAAATTCAAAGTGTGGATTCGGCTCCTAAATGGGAACAGTTCCTTAGGGAGTGCAGCTCAATGTACCAATCAGGCATGGGGCCTGAAATGATGTTTTAAGGGTCCGTGAAAAAGGTTTGTTTTTTTTTTTTATTCCTCTTAAAATCAGAAGAAAGAAATGAATATAAAACTCATGAATATAGAGCAACAGATCCAGCCTGAATTATATCCATTTTCACATCCATGCAGCTGTAAAACCCAATTTATCTTCATTGTTTTTATGGAAGAAAGGGTCCATGAAGCCTGAAGAGTCCAGTACCCCCAAAGTCCCGGTGTGACCCAGGCAACAGGTCAGGCTGAGATGAGGCTCTGTCTGCCCTGGGTGTCTTGTGGAGGATGTGTGATGGGGACACAGTAAGAGTCTAGTGGGAGGTCTGCAGTGTGGTCTCCTACCTCCTAGCAGACCTTCCCCACAAACAGCAGAAAATGCTTTGCCGAGATCAGAGAGACAGCCTTCGGGCGCCCCATGGAACCACAGGATCTGGGCACAGAGCCTTAGGTATCCCTGCCTTTCCCTTCCCCAGCTCCACTCCCACCTCGACCCTGGCTTTTCCCCTCCAATCGCACCAGGAAGTGAGGTTGACCCTGGGAGGGATGGACTAAGACAGATACCTCCCGAAAGGCCAGCCCTGGTCCTACACAATCTGCCCATCCCAACACGGGACCAGGACAGCGACAATTACCTTCAATGAGATCAAGCCCAACCCCCTTACTCTACAGATGGGGAAACTGAGGCCCCGGGGTACAGGGAGCTGAGCAGAGCAGAGTTACCTATTCATCTCTGGAGAGTTTTCCCATTCCTATTCCTGCCGGCAGAAAAGTAGCAGCATTTCACATGCATCTCTTAGTGACGGCTGCTGGGCTCATCACAAGGGATCCTCGGCAAACAGAGTAAAGTCCTGGCCTTTTGTCCCCCGCCCGAGTTCGTGTTCCCCTGCCAGGCCGAGCTCAGAGCCTGGGTCCTCGAGCTGGTGGTGGGGAACTCAGGTTCCGAGGGCATAATCCGGAACAGCACGCCGTCTCTGCAGGTGCCATTTAGTTTCCAGCATGCCTTCCGTCCCTACCGAGGGATGAAAACCACAGTGTCAACTGCCTTCTACTCAGCCCCTTCGGAGGCCGCTTCGGCATCCACATCAAAGCCTTCTGCATATTTATCATTCTTCCCTCGGCATTAGGCAAAGACATCTGACAGGCACACAAAAGCTCCATAGTCTCCACTTGGACTCTAAAAAGGCATCAGCAAGTTCAAACCGAAGTTAAAAATTCCCTCCAATAAGTCTATTTTCTTTACTGGGAACCTGGGAAGGATTATCGCTTAGCACCCTCTCCAAAATCAATTTGTGTCCACTTACCACTCGCTCCTGGTATAAAATAAAGAAGCTTAGGCTTCATCATTCAGGATTTAATAGATGGCACCCGGCTGGCTCTGAGCAGAACATTTCTGGGGAAGAGGATGGGATAATAGACAATACCCTGCCTCTGGTCTTACTTTTTTTTCTTTTTTTAGTTCCAAGAGCAATCATGTCTCTTCTTTGAAATATAATGGCAACATGTTAAAATCTAGATTCAAGTATGATTTGACGAAGGATAATAGTCAACTTTAGTTGTGCTCAGAGTACTTAAGCTTTCTTTGAAAAGTTAAGAAAAGGACTGTAATCTTGAACTTTGGGGGAGGAGGGAATAAGTGTGCTTTTGTTCATGAAAGAGACATGAAAAGAAATCAACTTCCAGGGTAGGTGATAATTTACTTCGTGCTAAAACTTTATGTGTTGATTATAAAGATTTGCATGGATGTGTTGGCTTTGCCTCCAGTGAGACGCAAAGAAAGCTTGTGTAACTTGGGGTTTTTTTCTGGCGGTGGGGACTCCAGTGTACGCAACCTGACTGGTGGGAACCCTAACAGGGGCTCCGCAATTTGTAATCTGAGCACTTAATCTGATCCTTCCTGCCATGGCCCGTGCTCTCTGATCACGGTGGGGCCCATGATTTCCAAGTAATAGACAAAAACTGAGTTTTCCAGTAAGATGTTTGGGTTTCTGAAGAAAGCTGAGTTGAACTATAACTATGTAGATTTTGGGGCTTCCCTGGCGGCTCAGATGGCAAAGAATCTGCCTGCCACACAGTAGACTGGGGTTCAATCCCTGGGTCGGGAAGATCCCCTGGAGCAGGGAATGGCAACCCTCTCCAATATTCTTGCCTGGAGAATCCCATGGACAGAGGAGCCTGGTGGGCTACAGTCCATGGGGGTCTCAAAGAGTCAGACACAACTAAGCGATTAACATTTTACCATGTAGAGTTCCAGCCACAGTGACTTTTCCAGGGATGCTGCCAATGGTTGAGTACAGCATCCTTACTGTACAGATGAAAAAAGCAAAGTGCCAGAACAAGGAACTGCCTTGTTCACCTGTCAAGGGAACAAGGGACTGCCTAGCTCACCTCGCTGGAGACGTGGGATTCTCACCCCAGATGGTCAGAGACCACCCATGCTGGATGAATGCCCACCTGAGCAGCTTCTGAGCACCTGCTTTCCTACATTTCAGGGTTTGCCCAAATCCACTAGGTGGGTTGTTTGAGGAGCAGGACTCAAGTTAGTTTGTTTGAGTCCTTGTTGGGAGTGAATCCACTGTGCCATGCTCCCGAAGGGGAGGGGTTCTATCCCCCTGCTGGGCCTTGAATGAAGAATAGCACAACAAAGCAATGAGAGAGGCGGGCAGGGCTCAGCCAGCAGAGCGGCCGGGACCCAGGGCTAGTATTTCATCCATCCATTCATTCACGCACATGCTAAATATTAACTGAGCTCCTCATGGGCACAGGTGACAGCAACTCTGCTTCCACTGTGCTTCGGCTGCTCTGAAAAACACCTTACCTGCATCGTTTTATTGAATCTTCACGTCAAATCTGAGGTAGGTACTTTACTAGACCATTTTACAGGGAGAAAACTGAGGCGTGGCAGGCAAGGAGCAGTTGAACTTGGAACTTCCTCATGCACAGTTGCTGTTCTTTCCACGGAGCCCCATGTCCTGGGGGCACCGGCCCCAGAGACCAAGCTTCTCTGGATGTTGTTTCTTATCTGCAAGGCCTGGAATGGCCCTGGGCCTCTCTGAGGCTCATATCACAGATTTTCTGGGACTCCGAGGACAGGGACAATGTCCCTGAGGACCCACATGCTCTTTCCCTCTCTGGCCAGGGTACCCGGGGCACCTAGAATACCCAGGACCCTTCAGAAGGCTTCTGGAGTTGATTTCTTCACCAGGCATTCTAAAAGGACATCGGTTCTCTGTCTCAAATCAAGCCTCAGGGCCTGCTGAACAAAAACCTCCTGACCTTCCTGACTTTGTCCCATGCTTCCCCCATCTTGCTGGGCTTCCTTCTGCCTCTTTAAAATTCGCAATTACCAATAATTCCCTTTGTTGCACCCAAATGCGAACCACCATATTAAATTATTAAATATAAGTGTTTCTGAAATATTTTATCTTGACATGTATCTCCGGAGTCAAATGACCCCAGGCAGTGTTCATAATTAATTTCATCAAAAGGGAAAAAAAAAAGTGCTGGCAAGGGACTCCCCGAATGACCTGTCCTGCAGAAATACAGCTGACACTTGGCTCGCTGCTCTTTCCCTCCCCTTCCTGGGCCTTTGGAGGAAGGCCAGGCCGGCAGAGCTGCTCTGTTCTCAGGATCCCAGAATCTCAGGCCTTGGGGGTGGGGGTGGGGGACACACGATCACTTTGGCCCAGAGAGGAACAGTGACCTGCCCAAGGCAGCAGGGCCAGAGGACGGCACAGCTGGACACACTGCCCACCCCTTCTCCTCCTCCTCTTGAAGTTCCCAGCCCACTCCTTCCTCCAAGGTGCCCTCCAGGGACCAGAAAGGTGCATTTAAAGGGGCGGGGGAACAGAACTGCTTCTTCACAGGAAGACTGCCCTGAAACAAAGGGCTTTTTTTGTAGCCCTCCCCCACCAAGCTTGGAAAGAAAGAGAGATTAAGTTTTGAGGAGTCACTTTCCAATCAGAAAGCTACCATTTAATTACAATGCGCAGGAAATTACAGAGTGAATGGGCAGACGGGCGATAAGGGACAGCCCCGAAGGATGACAGGCCTGAAATCCAACCACTTCATCACAGAGCTTTATCACAAGAGGCTGTCTGGACGGCTGACAATCTGATTGTACTGTCAACTCAATTCATAATTAATATATTTATCAAATTAATTACTGAAAATATCTCCCTGGCGCTCGCTGTGAAACAGAGGCCAGCTTCATGGCGGGCGGGCTTCGTTTTCTGCTAATAACCCGTGCTGTCAGTTTAATGAGGGCAGGGAGCAGCCCCTGTTTTGCCTGCCTGACAGACAAATTGGCCTCTTACAGAGAATGATCCCTAGAATTTAAGAGAAGAAAAGAAATATGGCATTGTTTGGTGACAGCCGCAATCGCAGGCTTGTCTCGGAAACTTTGCATCAATTCTTCCATACAAGAGAGTGAGGGTGGGGTGCTTTGGGCAGCTAAATAAATACTTTATGAATTCCTGACTGATCCCTTCATCAGACCGTCCCTGCTGGAGCGGTTCCTCCGAGTCCTGAGTGAACCCCCAGCCTGGCTGGAATCTTAATGTTGAAGTTTAGATTTAGGGATTTCAAAGCAAGTGATGCCTGGGGGATTTTTTTTTTTAAAGGAAGAAAAATTCATGTGCCAAGGGGTCCCAATGAGATGAGTCCCTGACCTGTTTGCTCTCCGTGCAGAATAACATTTTTCTTCTCTTCCAAGGGCGAAGTTAGGCCCAAGAGGGTCTCTGAGTTCAGATCTTTCCCACATGGAGCCGGACTGAGCCCTGCAGAATCCCGAGAGCCCCTTCACGGGCTTGACTTCCCAGCCTCTACCTTTGCCCCCTGGCCTGTGTTCTGCAACTCCAGCACCTGGGCAAACCTGGCTGGGGAGACCGTGCCTATTTCCCCAGGAGCCCACCTGCCCAGTGAGAGAAGGGAGAGGGGCCCAGGTCACGCTGAAGGCTGCAGGAAGCCCATATCTCATCCAGAAAGGGTGGCAATCCCAAGGGGGCCATCTTTGTGCCTCCAGAGCTGAGTCTAGGCTCAGAAGCACCATGGAGACCCACCACAAGCAGCACAGTGGCCATACCAGAGGGCTTCCTGAAAGAGGCAGTGTCTCAGGAGCAAGGTAACAGAGAGAGGGTGCAACTCTCTCAGAGAAACAAGGCCTTGAAGACAAGCTTCCAGTTTTCCATCTCTCGTCTGCTGCGTGTGGGAGCCAGCTCTGACAGAGACCCAGGCCCCACTGAGGAAGCGGGGGGTGGAGGGCCAGACTGCTCTGGGAGGTCCTTTAAGAGAGATGCCCCAAGTTCTGGGAGAGGGGAGCACTGCCCTCTGGCTTTTCAGTTCAGTTCAGTTGCTCAGTCGTGTCCTACTCTTAGCGACCCCTTGGACTGCAGGATGTCAGGCTTCCCTGTCCATCACTAACTCCCAGAACTTGCTCAAGCTCAAATCCACTGAGTCAGTGATGCCCTCCAACCATCTCATCCTCTGTCGTCCCCTTCTCCTCCTGCCCTCAATCTTTCCCTGCATCAGGGTCTTTTCAAATGAGTCAGCTCTTCGCATCAGATGGCCAAAGTATTGGAGTTTCAGCTTCAAAATCAGTCCTTCCAATGAACACCCAGGAGTGATCTCCTTTAGAATGGACTGGTTGGACGTCCTTGCAGTCCAAGGGACTCTCAAGAGTCTTCTCCAGCAACTCAGTTCAAAAGCATCAATTCTTCGGCGATCAGCTTTCTTCACAGTCCAACTCTCACATCCATACATGACCACTGGAAAAACCATAGCTTTGACTAGATGGACCTTTGTTGGCAAAGTAATGTCTCTGCTTTTTAATATGCTGTCTAGGTTGGTCATAGCTTTTCTTCCAAGGAGCAAGTGTCTTTTAATTTCATGGCTGCAGTCACCATCTGATTTTGGAGACCCTCAAAATAAAGCCTATTTTGTTTCTGACTGTGCTGGGGTGTCGTTGCTGCGTGGGCTTTCCCCTTGTTGTGGAGCGTGTGGCCTGCTCTCTAGTTTTGGGGCACCGGCTCCTCACTGCAGTGCTGTCTTTTGTGGCAGAGCATGGGTTCGAGGTGTAAGGGCTTCCATAGTCACAGCTCCCAGGCTCCGGAGCACAGGCTCAGTAGTTATGGCTCACAGGAGTAGTTGCTCCGCTGCATGTGAGACCTTCCCGGGTCAGGGATAGAATCTATGTTTCCTGCGTTGGCAGGTGGATTCTTTACCACTGAGCCACCAGGGAAGCCCCTCAGGGCCGTTTGTATTCCAGCCTTTCTGCTTCACCTTGTGAGGGTCAGGAAGGCTCTGATACGATGTGACCCAGCCTTGAGCCTTTCCTACCTTCTGCTCCACTGGCCTCCAAACCCCAGCCCATCCTCTGCTTTCTCCTCAGTTTTCTGTGTCCACTCTGCAAGTGGCCTTTCCCTTCAGCGGTCCCAGCCCTGCCTCTCCCCTCACACACTCCTCATCTTGCCTCTCCTCGGGGTTTCTCACCCCCGGAGGAAGTCACAACATTCCTGAGAGAGCAGGAAATACAACCCCGTGCTGCGACCACAGGCCAGGGTGAGGAGAGTTAAAAGCCCTGGTGGTGCTGAACCCAGGACTCTCCTCAAGCCAGGAGGCTTCTAGAAAGCCTCAGCTCCCTTCCCCAGGAGCCTGGCCTGTCATGGCCCTTCAGGATCAATGCTTCGGCCCTGTTCAGCCACTGGCCAGCCTCTTGTCCAGAGCCTGCCCTGAGCCTTGAGAGCGTCTGTCTCAACATGGAGCCGCTGTGTCCCAGGCACCTGGGCCCATGGCCATCCCGTTGGCCGGATGCCTGCAATTACAGCCTCCCTAGGAAGGTAAGGCTTGTGAGTCTGGAGGTGACTGACTGAGCCACACATTTTGGAAAGAGAAGGTGCCTTAGTCAAGTAAACCACCTTAACTGTGTAAGCCCCTATGTGACAAGCAGTGTGGAAAAAAAGAAAGAGCTTCGCCCCATGGCTGAGTGCAGGGTCTGAATCACCTTGAACAGCATCCATGGCTGCCCCAGACAGCCCGGGCAAGGTTGGGAGTCCCGAGCTGCAGTTCCCACTGGCCTGAAATGGTTTCTCGTCTTTGCGTTCTGGGAAGGCAGCCATCCACATTCTCCTATAACCCAAGATGGGAAGATGACAAGGACTCAATGATAAATCAATGAATCAAAGGCTTCCCAGGTGGCGCTAGTGGTGAAGAACCCACCTGCCAATTAAGGAGACGTAAAAGACCCAGGTTTGATCCCTGGGTCGGGAAGGTCCCCTGGAGGAGGGCATGGCAACCCAGTACTCTTACCTGGAGAATCCATGGACAGAGGAGCCTGATGGGCTACAGCCCATGGGGTCGCAAAGAGTCGGACGCGACTGAAGCGACTTCGCATGCACGCATGTCACCTTTTCTTCTGTCTTTCAGGACTCCTTCGATGTTGGGGTCCAGCGGTGGTTAATTACTCGGGTTGCTGGGGGCTGGCTTTTCACAGTCACACACGGGAAGTTAAGGGGCAGACCCCAGCCATCTCTCCCTGGGCTCCTGGCGTCTCAGTGCGGTGCGGGGAGGCCCTTTCTCATCAACTCGGGACAGATTTCATCTGCAAAGATTGCTTCATCTCTCTCCCCGCCACCATGGCTTAGAGCAGCCTCAATTCTTTATGTCCCGTGTTGGGTTTAACGCCAAAGCACCACAGATTTCTCAGTGCATTAACTTTACAGCGCCATCCCCTCTAAAACCGAGCCAAATGGGCAGGCTTGTCTCTGTTTTATGGAAGCCCAGTCACTGTACAAGAAAAACTGGCTGTTTAAAAGATAGTTAAACATTGTATAAATTATCCACATCTCTCCTACCAGAGGCCTTCCGAGAACTCACCGCCGCAAGTGCCCTGCTCACCCTGCAGGACCTTCTCCTTCCCTGACCACTGACGTGTGCCTGATGGCCGGGTGGGAGGGTGCCCTCCCCTGCCTCAGCCTGTGCTTCACTCAGCCCAGAAAGCTCTTTCCAAAAAAAAAAAGTGTCCTGTCAACTTCTGTGCATTATATGTCTCATAAATGACACTGTGGAAATAAAACCTTTGTGCATTCTACACTGACTAGAGACAACTAAACCGTTCAGCAATTTATCATTTCAAATTGATTATGACATCCTTCTTTTGAACTCTTTAAAAATCTAAAACAAGGAAAATACACACACACACAAAATAATTTGAAAAATGATTAAGTTTCTTAACATGATGTTACATATGCACACATCCTTGAATTTGACCCCCTCTGCTGCAGTCCAGGCAAACCTCATTTTACTGCTCTTTACAGATATTATGATTTTTATAAACTGAGGATTTGTGGCAGCTCTGGGCTGAGCAAGGCTATTGGGGTCATTTTCCCAACAGTATTTGCTCATTTCATGACTCTGTGTCACATTTTGTGAATTCTGACAATATTTCAAACTTTTGTCACTATTCTTTGCGACGGTGATCTGAGATCACTGATATTTGATGCTACTATTGTAGTTGTTTTGGAGTACCACACTCCATGGGCCTCCCAGGTGGCACTAGTGGTAAAGAACCTGCCGGCCAATGCTGCAGATAGGAGATACAGGTCTGATCCCTGGGTTGGGAAGATCCTCTGGAGGAAGGCATGGCAGCCCACTCCAGTATTCTTGCCTGGAGAATCCCATGGACAGAGGAGCCTGGTGGGCTACAGTCCGTGGTGTCGCGAAGAGTCGGACACGACTGAAGCGACTACACACACACACATACACACCACAAACCATGCCCATATAATACAATAAACTGATAAATGTGTGCGTTCTGGCTGCTGTACTACTGGCTGACCATTCCCCATCTCTTCCCCTCTCCTCAGGCCTGAAACACAGCAGTAATGAAAGTACGCCAATTACTAACCCTACAGTGGGCTGGCTCTAAGTGTTCAAGCGAAAGGAAGAATAGCACATCTCCCAATTTAAATCTAAAGCTAGAAATGATCACACTTGGTAAGAAAGGCAAATTGAAAGCCAAGATAGGCCCAAAGCTAGGCCTCCCATGCCAAACAGTCAGTCAAGTCGTGAATGCAAAGGGAAAGTTCTGGAAGGAAATTAAGAGCACTACTCCAGTGAACACACGAATGATAGGAAAACAAAACAGCCTTATTGCTGAGAATGGTCTGGATAGAAGATTAAACCAGCCACAACATTCTTAAGTCAAAGCCTAATCCTCAGCAAGGCCCCAACTCACTAATTCCGTGAAGTCTGAAAGAAGTAAGGGAGCTTCAGAAGAGAAGTTTGACGTTCACAGAGGTTGATTCATGAGGTTTAAGGAAAGAAGCCGTCTCCATAGCATATCAAAGTGCAAGGTGAAGCAGCAAGTGCTGATGTAGAAGCTGCAGCAAGTTATTCAAAAGATCTAGCCAAGATAAGTAATGAAGGTGGCTGCCCTAAACAGCATATTTTCAGTATAGAATAACCTTGTATTGAAAGAAGGTGCCAACTAGGACTCTCATAGCTAGAGAGGAGAAGTCAGTGTCTGGTTTCAAAGCTTCAACTGACAGGCTGAGTCTCTTTTTAGGGGTTAACACAATTGGTGACTTGAAGTTGTAGCCAAGGTTTAGTTCCCATTCTGAAAATCCTAGGGCCCTTCAGAGCCATGCTAAATCTACTCTGCCTGTGCTCTACAGATGGAACAACAAAGCCTGGGTGATTGCACGTTTGTTTACAACATGGTTTACTGAATATTTTAAGCCCACTGTTGAGACCTACTGCTCCGAAAAAAGATTCCTTTCAAAATATGACTGCTCACTGACAATGTACCTGGTCACCCAAGAGCTCTGATGGAGATGCACAAAGAGGTTCATGTTGTTTTCGTGCCTGCTAATCCAACATCCATTCTACAGCCCATGGATCAAGGAGCAATTTTGACTTTTAAAACTCATTATTTAAGAAATACACTTCACAAGGCTTAAGCTGCCATAAACAGTGATTCCTCTGATGGACTTGGACACAGTAAATTGAAAATCTGGAAGGGATTCACCATTCTAGATGCCATTAAGAACATTCATAATTCATGGGAAGAGGTCAGAATATCAACATTAACAGGAACAGAACCTGCACCATCTCCAAGGTCTGCCTGAATTAGCATCGTGGTATTTGAGAGCAAGAAGGACTGTCACCTGTCGTGTCTGCTCTAGGTGTGCGAAGTATTAAACAGCAGGCGTGCAGCTTGGAGGAAAGGATGAGAGGCTGTTCCAAAACAGGCAGAACCTCTTTTGTGGTCAAGTTCGGGGATATGGCACCACTTGTGCATTTACTGATTCATTCAACGAACAGTTTCTTATCACCTTCTCTGTGCCCTGGGTGAGGCACATGACTGTGGACAAAATAACTTTCCCAAGTTGCCTCAAGCACAGAGTCTCAAGTGCCAGGCGCTTCAAAATCACCCAAGGGGCTCGTTAGTGTGAATATTTCTGGGTTCTGTGTCCCCACAGGGTGTGATACGGTGAGTCCTAGTTACCTAGGACTAGAGTTACCCGGATTCTGCTTTTCAAAAATACCCCAGGTGATTCTATCGCAGACCAGGACAATATGAAGACCAGGCTTTCATAAACCCTGGTCTGGTGGGAAATATGAAAGGGTGATAACTCAAGGGGAGGATGCCAGGAATTTCCCAGAGATGCCAGGGTTCTGGAATTCAAAGAGCTACTATGCGGAAAGGGCAGAACACAGGGCCTGTGTTTTCACGTATCCGTCCTCCTCTTCCTCCTCAAGTTAAATGAACTGGGAACAAAAGATCGCGCTGTCAAGGACCAGCGCCAGATTGGTTACATCCCGAACTTTCCACCAACACTCAGGAAGTCCACAACCCTCCTCAGGGCAGGCGAGGGGGTGCAGGCTTGCTGCCACATTCGGCACGCATATGTGTGTGTGTGTGTGTGTGTGTAGCAGGAGCCACACATGTGTAGGGGGGGAGCGTGACCGCAGAGGCAGAATGACTGCCCCGAAAGAGACAAGAAGGAAATGAGACTGCCTGGGACAAAGCCTCCTTCAACCGTCCAGCCAGTTGGTCAGTGAGACACCAGGCTTCCTGGGCATCAGGTCTCAGGTGCGGAGACGAGGCTGTGGCAGAATCAAGGAGCCTGGACTGTGGTCCCTGTGCTCAGGGGCCACACTGCTTCTTCAGCCACACACTCAGCGCACCACCAGGCGTCTGAGAAGAGAAGAGTCTGACAGGACAGCAGAGGGAACCACGGGCCAACATGCAGCCTTTCCACCACAGTCCTCAATGGGCTAGAAAGTGCTGGAATAGCCTGGAGATTGTTCTGGAATAACTTGGAGCTGGGCCAGAAAGAAAGCATGGACTCAGAAGTTGAGAGCATCAAGCCCTCTGGACAGAGGCCAAACGACTGTGGGCAAAACCCTGGGCCGGGAGCAATAGCATCAGATGGGAGTGTGACCCCGGGCAGGTCACTGCCTTCCTCTGAGCTTCAGGTTACTCGTCTGTAAAGTGAAGGGACTCAGCGGGCTGTCTTCAAGGGTCCTCGAATCTCTGAATCCTATAAAAATATTTTTTTATTTAAAAAAAAATCCCACTGAACTGACAGGCTTCTGGTCATTAAAGTCATAACATTTAAGAAAGTGTGGTTTTGTTCAGTCACTAAGTCGTGTTCACTCTTCGGGATCCCCATGGGCTGCAGCACGCCAGGCTCCTCTATCCTCGACTGTCTCCGGGAATTTGCTCAAAGTCAGGTCCACTGAGTCAGCGATGGCCCAACCATCTCATCCTCTGTCATCCCCTTCTCCTGTTGCCTTCAGGGTTTTCCAGAATCAGGGTCTTTTCCAATGAGTCAGCTCTTCACATCAGGTGGCCAAAGTATTGGAACTTAAGCTTCAGCCGTAATATTTAAGAAAGTAAAGAAGAATAAAAAGTCTTAGGATGGATCAAAATGCTAAAAATAAGATGAACATTAAAATTGGACCTGTATCTGGAGCCCCAAATATAAGCTGAGATAAACTCCGGTACCCACAGCCCCCCAGCCCACTCCATGCCAAGAATCCCATTCAGGTTGAGACCTTCTCCTGACTCTAAGATTCTGTGTTGTGATTTAACCAATTTGCTTTGGAGACAAGAGCAGAGTGAATGATGAGGCTGCTCCTCCACTGATGCCCGTTCAGGCAGTTCTCAGATTTCCATGTGGATAGTGACTTGCTGAGGATATGACTTGGCACCAGGAATCACACGGAGATTCAGGATTGCCTAGACACCAGGCCGCGTGACCAGCTCGTTGCTGCCAAGTGAATTAACTTATGGACCTGTCACATCCCAACACCACTGTTGCTGCCTTCTACCTGGAGCAACAGCTCAGCCCAGCAGGGAAAGAAGCCCCCGTAAAGGTTCACATCCATCTACAAGGATGTATGTGCCCGATCCCCTGTCAAAGACCCTCCCAGAGAGCTGGAAACACCCAAAACAAGGTTTGCACGCATTTCAACAAGGACTCAAGGCAGGTGAAGGAGGGACTTTTCAGTAAGATATTACAGATATGTAAGTATTGACAACACCTTGTAAATAGCAAGGTGATGAATGCAGCCCCTGGCACGTGGCAGGGCCCAGGGAGTTAAGGTGTGGGGATGCTATTTCCTTCTCAGCCTCTCCACTCTTAAAGAACGTTGCCCTTTCACAAGATGACATGGAGTCCATTTCACCTCTCTTCAATGTTCATGGAACTTCATGACCACCTGAATGAATAGAATATGCCAGAAGGAACCCGGCGCAGCTTCCCAAACTGGGTCATAAACATTGGCGTGTCTTCTTTCCAGCTCTCCTGGAACATGCACCTCGGGATCTCTGAACTGACAGTAAGAAATCTGGTGACCTAGAGTCACCATGCTGGAGAGATGGTGTGGAGAAACAAGAGAGAAATGTCCAGGGAGCCCCACCCACTCCAGCCTCCTGCTGAAGGGTCCTCCTGGCCTGAGAACCAGCTGGTGGGTGAGGTGACCCCAGCCCCCAGGCTTATAGCCACCCCAGCTTTTGCCAAGGACAGCAGAGGAGAGCTCTGTCCTTGAGAAAAATCAGAGCAACCATTGTTTTCCAGGCTGTGATGGTTTTCTAATGTGGCCTTAAACATCAGCCGCTGCCGGCGTTGCCACTGTTTCTCAGGGAAGATGCAGGGAGGGACTTGGGGACAGAGGAGGGGGTAGGGAGCCCACCTAGTGGGTTGTGGGGGAGACACCAGATAATCAGAGCCTCTGCTGGCCTATTTTTCCTAGCTCTAGAGGGGATACATCCATCTTAGAATTACCTAGGGCAAAAAGACACAGAAAATACCAAGAAGCTACCTAGAGGGCTGGAAATGAGTTCTGAGACCCCTCCCATGCCTGCCCAAAGGAAAGGAGAGAGAAAGCCAAGTACAAGTGCCCCTGCCTGGGAGACCCCCAGAGACCCCTGGCCATACTGAAGTTCAACCAACAAGGGAAAATCTACCTATGGTAGCAGCAGTTCTGTCCCTATCCTTGAGCCAGCGTGAGCAAACTCTGGCCAGAGGGCTAACACCAGCTGTCTGCCTGTGTTTGTAAACAAAGTTTTATTGGGCCACGATCAGAGACCTCTGTTTGCATATGATATCTGGGTGTTTTTGCCCAATAGCAGCTGGCTTGGGTAGATAGGACAGACACCATCTGGCCCACAAAGCCTGAGATAGTTACTAGCTGACCTTTCTAGAAGAAGGTTGCCGACCCCTGCCCTAAGCTATCAAAAGTGAAATCCCAAGACAACATGCCCTTCGCCAGCATCCCTGCTCAGAAAGCCCCGCTGGGGTCCACGCACCCCACCCATTCATTCCCATCCCCATTCAGCCATTCAGTGCCCTGTGAGCTTCTCCTGGACAGCAAGCTCCCAGCTCCACCTCGGGAAGAGAAAAATGAATAGACGCAGTCCTGGTCCTCTAAGGGATCCCGACACCGTGCAAGGGCGCATCACACGTTCAGAGGATCATAGTGCCGACTGCTAAGAACCAGAGGGAGGCAGTGCCCGCGGGATTCCGGCAGTCTAGACAGAGACAATCAATCCGGCCCGGGAGCTGAGGCCAGGGAAGTCTTCCCGAGGAATGAAGCTATGGGCGGATCCTGAAGGATCAGCGGGATCCAGGGACAGGTGAGGATGGGGGCGTGTCTGCTTGGGAGTTGGGGGTGATGTACGCAAAGGATGCGGGGAGGGGCGGGGCACCTAGAAGGGCGGTGATGCGCCGGGGCAGGCAGGACCCAGGGCCAGGCAGAGACAGCAGAGGCCAGGAGCGACAGCTCTGCCACCACAAAGGGCCCTGACAAGTGACCGTCCCCTTCTCTCCTTAGAAGGGGAGCGGGTACGCACAGACCCCGTGGGCCGCGCCTACCTTCACTGAGACACGGAGGATTCCACGTGGGCTTGTTTCTCTATCTGCCTCGTAGCGCACCCACCCCGAGCACCCCCGGCGCTCCCAGGCTGAGAGGTCGGGAGCAGCCAGGGTGGGCCGTCCATCGTGGGGAGAGTCCCCACCCCACCCAGACACACATCCGGGAACTTCCAGCCTGTGTCACCTGCATCCTGCCTGCCTTCGCCAGTTTCATCTCAGGCCAACTTCTTCCAGGCAGGGGGAGGGGAGTCACCAGGTAGATCACAGGAATGGGGGAGGCGGGACACGGCTACACATGTGTGCCCTCGAAACCTCTCTGTGAAAACGCAGCTAGGCACGTGTCCCAAGGAACAAGGGCGCCTTTGTTAAAGGGCCTGGCATCTGGGAACCAGCAGGGAACAGACAATTCGTGGAACACTGTGGATTTAAAACTAGAGGGCAGCCCTTTGTTTCTGCATAATACGGCTCTTAAAGTTGTGTTGTCCTCCCACTTTTTCTTAATTAGAAGATGATAACTTTATTCCTGTTTTCATAATATTATGGCTAAATACAAAAGTAATTTATGAAGACAACCCTGCTTACAAGTCCTGTTCCCCATCACAACCCTGCTTATGCAGTTATTATTGCTGTTGTAGTTTTGTCTAAAAGATTAAGGGAGCTTTGAGTCACCAGTGTCGAAGACAAACTCTGAAATGGAAACCATTTCCTCAGGTAGGTGGAGGGACCCAGCTTCCACAGGCACTAACCTTGTCTGGACTTAATTTGTCTCAGGGTGCACCCCTAAGCTGAGAGAGCCTTGCTTTTCCTGTATTAAGAAAACAGAAATGCCATCCTTTTCTCTGGCCCAGTGGTCAGGACACGGCACTTGCACCACAGGGGCCCAGGTTTAATCCCTAGTTGGAAAACTAAGATCCCACAAGTAGAGAGGCACGGTCAAATAATAATAATGAAAGTTTTTTAAAAACCACAGAAGGCCAAAAGCAAACAAACAGGCAAAAAACAGATGCCTGGAATGAGATGAAAGTTCAGCTTTGGTGCAAACCCCAGCGACCCTGACATCCTGGGTAATTTGGGGCATCAAGCCCTTTCAGCCTCGGTGGACCGCAGTTTTTCCATCTGCAGAACAGGAGGCTTGACGACCCTTATAATATGGGCTTCAAGATCTTTTGCAAAATAAAGCAAATTAAATTAAACGAAAAACTAAAATCCCATAAAAAACCTACCATCCTAATTCTCAGAGGTGAGAGGTATGAAACTTATACAAACCCATGAGAGCCACAGTCCTCCTGCAGTTTCCTCTCTTAAAACAGCATGTAATTGGGTCAAGGAGCTATAGATGGCAGCCTCTTGCTAACTAAGATCTAAGGGGGAAATGCTTCTGTTGATCTATACTTTCTCAGCACATGTAAGAGGGCCAGAAAGGAAATGGAGGCCAAATAGTTATTTATCTTCAAATGTCATGACCAGCATGGCCATTGAGAATGTTTAATCTTGAAAGTAAAAAGTAGGTTTCTAGAGTAGTTATTCACGAATTGTATTTTCACTGGGGGAAACATATTCTGCCAACAAGGATGTAACTGGTGAAATCTTACCATGTGAATGTTTAATCCTGCGGCATACACTCCGTGAAAGTGGGAGAATCTTCTTTGAGGTCCTCTTCACACAAATCTCCCTCACTGTCCCACGCACCCCCTCCCCCAGTGGCCTTTCGGATGCCCCTCAGGTGTGGAACATCATGCTGACAGAATGGGATGTCTTCCTTCGTGATGTTTCTTGTTATTCTTTGAATAATCCAGCTTGGGCCTTTCTTTTATTCCCACTTGTGAGCTTCATGCAAGCAGTTAAACTTGTGTACAAAAGTCTTTGCCATTTGAAGAGTTTACCGACAACAGCTTTCTAATTAAAACAAAGAGATACTGGGTTTACATCATACAAAAATGTGTGAATGGCAAGTATTAGGTTGAATCTTTATGAAATGGCTGGTCAAAATCAGCAGTTTTGTCCGATTCTGGGAGGGAAAAATTGGGAGATTGGGATTAGCATATACACAGTACTACATATAAAATAGGGCTTCCCTGGTGGCTCAGACAGTAAAGCGTCTGCCTACCATGCAGGAGACCCAGCTTCGATCCCTGGGTTGGGAAGATCCTCTGGAGAAAGAAATGGCAACCCACTTCAGTATTCTTGCCTGGAAAATCCCATGGACGGAGGAGTGTGGTGGGCTACAGTCCATAGGGTTGCAAAGAGTCAGACATAACTGAGCGACTTCACTTCACTCACTCACATATAAAATAGATAACTAATGAGGACCTACTGTATAGCACAGGGAACTCTACTCAATATTCTGTAATGGCCTACATGGGAAAAGAACCTAAAAATGAATATATATATGTGTGTGTGTGTGTGTGTGTGTGTATAATTGATTCACTTTGCTGTCCACCTGAAACAAACACAGCATTGTACATCATCTATACTCCAATAACTATTTAAAATTTTTTTTCATTCCACCTCTGTGCTAATGTTGTGCCAGGTATTGGCTGTACAACAGAGACCCAGACCAGTGGGGCCCTGCCTTTGTAGATTCCAGCTGGGTAACAGTGAACGAATGGGCTATTTTAATACAGGATGGCCAGTGGCTGAGACATAAAATAGAGGAGCTAACCTAGGGAGGTGGAGAACCCCTTCTCAGAAGAGGACATGAAGAAAAAGAAAAAGAGAAAGAAAGCTGCAGAATGTTTGTTGGCGGAAAAGCCCAATCTTTAGAAAGGAATTTTATGTGTGATTAGGACTAGCTAAAATTGAAATGAATGTAAAGTAATTGAGCTTTGATATCAAAAGTAAGCTGGTACATAATTAAACTTTGTTTATTTTATCTGTTAATAGGACAGGACCTTGTTAGATTATTAGTCTGGGCTTAATGAGAAATTGTACACAGAAGTTTTGTTTACCTTTAATGAAAAAGCAGAGACATTACTTTGCCAACAAAGGTCCGTCTAGTCAAGGCTATGGCTTTTCCAGTAGTCATGTATGGATGTGAGAGTTGGACTATAAAGAAAGCTGAGCACTGAAGAACTGATTCTTTTGAGCTGTGGTGTTGGTGAAGATTCTTGAGAGTCCCTTGGACTGCAGGAGATCCAGCCAGTCCATCCTAAAGGAAATCAGTCCTGAATATTCTTTGGAAGGACTGATGAAGCTGAAACTCCAATACTTTGGCCACCTGATGTGAAGAAATGACTCATTGGAAAAGACCCTGATGTTGGGAAAGATTGAAGGCAGGAGGAGAAGGGGACGACAGAGGGTGAGATAGTTGGATGGCATTACCGACTCAATGGACATGAGTTTGAGTAAGCTCTAGGAGTTGGTGATGGACAGGGAGGCCTGGCATGCTGCAATCCACGGGGTCAGAAAGAATCGGACACAACTGAGCGACAGAACTGAACTCAATGTAATCTCTCTAGAATAAAGATTCTATATTTTGTAGCTAAGACATTTTACAACTATAACAACTTTTATATTTGCCCTCCCCCTACCCAGCGAAATAAAGAGGATGTGATGGCCTAGTTGGGACGTGAGTGAGGAGAGGGATCTCCTGTGCAGGTGAAGCAGGGGGCAGTGTTCTTGGCACAGGGGATGGCAGGGCTGGAGCTGCGAGCTCAGCAGTCAGATGTCCTGGAAGAAGCGCAGCATGCCAGGGTTGGGAAGGTGGGGAGAAGCCCAGGGCAGGAGGAGACTGAGAAAGCTGGTGATGTGCAGGGTGTGAAAGGCCTTCCAAAGCACAACGGGAAGGATGTGCCCCATCCAGAGGGCGATGGGGGGTCACTGGAGGCTCTGATACAAACAGTGAGGTTGGATTGGCCATTTAGAAAAAAAATCATTCTGCCTTTAATGGGAAAAAAAAGTGAAAGTCGCTCAGAGTTGCGTCTGACTCTTTGCAACCCCATGGACTATATAGTCCATGGAATTCTCCAGGCCAGAATACTGGAGCGAGTAGCTTTTCCCTCCTCCAGGGGATCTTCCCAACCCAGGGATGGAACCCAGGTCTCCCACATTGCAGGCAGATTCTTCACCAGCTGTGCCACCAGGGACGCCTTTGTGCCTTTAATGTAGAGAATGGATCAAGTACAGCAAGAACTGGGTGCTCACCAGCCAAGGTGAAAGGTGGACTGCCTGATTCAGAGAAGTGCCCCTGATGGCTCAACAGATGGACTGTTTCTGAGGTGGACTCTCAGGATGTAGTTGCTCATGGGAGAGTAGAGGGAGGGAGGACTCTGTCCTGGGTGACGCTTAGGTGGGACCTCAGTGGGAGAACAGGTGTAGGGAGGAGACCCTGCGTTTGCCTTTGGATACGGTGGGGTGACATAGCACCAGGGGTCGTCTGAAGGAGCTTGGGAGGCACCAGCTGCGTCCTGAGATCTGATACTCCTTGGGGGGCTCTGGGTAGGAGTCAGCACCAAGCTTGGGGTTGGATGAGGCTGTGGAAGGGTAATGCGCGGGGCTTGTCCCCCACCTTTAACAGGCATGGGCATTGAAGTGGGCACAGGTTCGATCCTTGGCTGGAGAACTAAGGTAACCCATATACTGGAGGGTGCAGCCAAATAAATAATTCCTTTTTTTAATTATTGAAAAGAAAAAAAAAAAACAGACATGAGAATCCAGTGGGTTTCCATTAACTTGAACGTTTATGTCTCCATCTCAGCCATACTAACTAGAATCTCAGGGTCAGTTGCTGAGAAACTGTGTCTCTTAACAGGCTCCCTAGGAGACCAGTGGTGATACTCTGTGACCAAACTTGTAGGAACCTTCCTGATGCTATGGAGGCAGAACTTAATGAGAAGAATACCAGAGGAACCTGTAAAATTCTATTTCTTAGAAAAACTAAATAACCAATATTAGTGAGGGTGGCTTTCACATACAGCTGTCAACACGTGTATTGAACTTAGAAATCGAAAGCCCTAAAATGGTAATGAAAATCCTAGGAAAGAGAAACTCAGAAATTAGGTTTGACTTAACGAAAGCAGCACAGGATCCATGTTTTCCTATCAAAATGCCCTGCCAACCGGTACTCTAATGTTTAATGAAACTGGTTCTAAAGAGCATTTATAATGGAAAATCAAGCCAGGCAGTTTAAACATACACAAGATGCCCAAGAGAATCAAACTGACCATAAGAGGGCGAGCGGGAAATCAATTGAACACATTGGTCTTGATCGTCAGAAGAAACTGGAAAGTAGCTTAACAGGACATCAGAGTTCCTTACGGAGTCAAACATGTCAATATGCCCTCATTGTCTGAGCCTCGACCAAAAGGCTTGGATCTGGAAGAATATTAATCTCTTGCCTGCCCCCAACAAGCCCATTATGCATTGTTTATACCGCTATTAGAGCGGGCAGCTGAGCCCACCTGGGACTTGACTTATTTACGTCCACGTCTGCTCACCCACCACACCGCACAACCCTTCAGGGCAGGGACCTCATCTTTGTCACACCATGCCTGGCACCCTGGCTGGCACAGAATAGGCATTCCGACCTTTGCTAACCTGAGCTTTCATCAGACAACAGAGGTTCTTGATCCTTGTCTGCAGGTCCAGAGCTTCTGTTTATGGCAAAGCTGGCTTTAGAAGTCTCCCCACGACCTCTCAACATCAAAAGGATTTTTAACCTTCAAACCATTTTAGGGAAAGGAGGGAAGGCATAACAAAAGCAAAGACAGGACAGTAGAATGTCCCGACAGCCGCAAAGCCTGGGTTGAAAGAAGGCGATTCCTGTGCAAGCCCGCTTATTTGGGATTCACCAGCTCAACTGCACTTGCACGGCGCTCTTCTGATAAGCTGCAAAATCTAAAACTCCTTATTAAATGTCAGATAAATCGGCTAGCCTGGGGCGAAGCCAGTGCATGGGCGGTGTGTGCTACAGTCCGGTCCTCTGTGATTGATGGGCTCTGAATAAGCAGAACCAATCCAGGCTGATTGTGGATGAAATGACTACAGCCAGCAAAGTTCAAATAAGAAATATGTGAACTTTAAAGTACTTGAACACAAATCAAGACAGTGAGTTTTTATAAAAATCTTTACTAGCTCAAACCACTGAAGCTCAGAATGACCTTTATCCTTGGGTTGAGTAGCTGGTGGTGCAGGGAACGTGTGCACCGTATATCAGGCCCCGAGCCTCCAGAGAAGCGCAGTGGGACAGAGAAGCTGGCAGATCCAACACTCCCAGGCCCCTCGTCGGAGTCCATGTGGGCGAGGCAGGCGGCGACTCAAGATGTCAGCTGCCCTCCACTGCTCTGCCTGAGCAGATTGCCCTCCTCATTTGCAGGGTGTTAGATGGGCTTTCACGTGTTCCCTTGCCCTTTGGGTATTGGAATCGGGACTCCGGGCTGCCGTCCCAGCTTCTTGCCTGTGCTTCAACACAAGCAGGGCACTTAGAAAAGCCCCCAAACCGTGTATCAGAGCTGGTAACAGTGCTTTGCATGGCCCTGAAGAGCTAGACAACACACTTTTGTGCAGCCCCTCTTTGTGCTAAGCTCTTCATAGGTGTTCTCGCCCACCCCCACTCCGAGCCCTTCCCCATCTCATCCCCAGGAGGAAGTATCCTTACACCCCTTGGGGAAATGGAAGGTTCTGAAGGTCCTAAGTTGTGAAAGGATGGAGCGGGTTTCCAGATGCATCTGTGGGTCCCAGATTCTCTGCTTTTTCTATGACACCAAACTGTATCCCTTTGTGATGATTGAATGGGCACCCTCCTCAGTCTTATCCTAAACTGCATCTTCCTTTTCACCTTCACAGATGTCCTTGCTATTAGATGAGAGCATCAGGTACAAACACCTCTTAGGATGAATAATACCGTACTCTTAATTTCTCAGTTAGACACCCAAGGCTGGTAGAGTTGAGTCCTCCCACAAGAACTGTAGAATCTACAGGAGAGAGAAGAAATGATTACAGTTCATTTTATCCTTGATCCCAAAGGACTGGGCAGGAGGGTGCAAGGAATATAACTAAGCCTGCTTCCACCTGAGGGGTTAGGGAGGAGGACAGCCAGGAGTGCTTCATGGAGGGGGTGGCCCTTATAGGATGATTGAGATTTGGCTTTGGAGACGGAATGGAGTAAGAGTCCTTATTCCTTTCTCCATTTGCAACAGCATAGATGGACTTAGAGAGCATTATGCTACATGGGAAAGGTCAGGCTGAGAAAGAGAAATACTGTATGATATTGCTTATGTGTGGAATCTAAAGCCACAACAAAATTAGTGAATATAACACAGAAGGATCAGACTCACAGATACAGAGAAGGGAATAGCAGTTACCAGGGAGAAGGAGAAGGGGAGGGACAAGAGAAGCGTGGAGGAGTGGGAGTCGGAAACTCCTGGTGTAAGATCGGCTCAAGGATGTACTGTACAACAGAGACATATAGCCAACATTTTGTGATCACTATATTGTATAAAAATTGTGTAAAACTGTAAAAAAAGCATAAATTTCATAATATATAAAAATAAAAATTTATCTAAAAATTTTAAAAAAACGCTCCTGACATGTCATGCTCTGTCTTCTAAATGCCATACATATATTAGCACTTCTGCTCCTTAAGGCAGGTTTTCTTGTTACCTCCATTTATTAATGAGAAAACTGAGGCACAGAGAGTTAAAGTAATTACCCAAAGACACACAGTGGTAGAAGCAAGACTCAACCGCAGGCTCCAGCACTTGAGATCTCGCCCCCTGTGCGAGGCTGCCTGTGTCCTCGGGAGGCAGGTGCCGAGGAGAGGACCGTTTGATCAGAGGCAGGGTGACCTGGAAAGCAAGGGGCGTGTGTGGGAAGTTCTGGCCACCGCATCTGACCGCAGCATGGGCTATGAGAAGGCCAAACAGAGGTCGAAAGGGGTGAGGCCCACTAAGTGGGAGATCCTTCATTCATTGAACCATGTTCATTGGGCACCTGCTTGGCACCAAGGACTCCTTTGGGCACTGGGAGACGCTGTCACTAACCCATGTTTCAAAAAAAGCGTGAGTTCAAGTCAGGGAGGGTAACTGCCCAGAATGAGCTAGACATTTCACACTAACCCTTTGCTTGTGGCTACCTACAGCGCTGAGTATCAGAGAAAAGCCGAGTGTCCTGTGGTGGAAACTCAGAAACTGCTTGAGGCGGGGGCCACACGAGGAGGGCTGGAGGACAAATGCAGGGTGTCTGGTTAAGCTTGAATTTCAGACAAACGACAGACAGTTCCAGCAGAGTCTGTCCCAGGCGCTGCGCGGGGCAGTGCTGCCGTTGCTGCTGTCACTCAGTCGTGTCCAGCTCTGTGACCCCAAGGGCTGGTGGACTCTGTAGCCCACAGTCTCTTCTGTCCATGGGATTCTCCAGGCAAGAGCACCGGAGTGGGTTACCATTTCCTACTCCAGGGGATCTTCCGACTCAGGGCTGGAACCTGAGTCCCTGTGTACCTGGCATTGGCAGGCGGATTCTTTACCCTTGAGCCACTGGGGAAGCCCCCGCATGGGGCATGCCGATGCTAAAAAATTCTTTCTTGTTTATCTGAAATTCAGGTTTAACTTGGTGTCTGCTGTTTTCATTTGCTAAATCTGGCAGCTCTAAACTTGAGTGATCTTTTCATGAAGCTGCCCCATTTTACAGATGGGCCAAGAGAGGGCACGGGTCTAGATGACCAAGAGAGCAAGTCAACCACTCAGTCAGAAGCCCACAGGCAGGTTTCAAGGACCCAGTGCAGGGCTCTCTCTGCTTCACCAGGCCACCTTCCATGTCCCCAGCTAGAGGGGTGGAGATACAGGGACAAACTTGCAAATGACTGCATCCAGCCATTCAGCCCCAGCAATCCTGATGGGTTCATTAGCCCTTTGTGTCAAAAGCAGTGCAGCTCTAGAGCAATCTTAGTTGTGGTGGCAAAAGTAAGAATTCTGATCATGCAATTTCCCCAGGAGTCAGAATTGCTCTCAAAGGCCAAAGCCACAATAGGAAGCAGGTTAGCCCCCCCAACCCCGGGGATTCGCCCCGCCCCATCCCCCAGGTGTGCCGTCATGTGGCTGCATTTGGTGGAATGCTTCAGGGAAAGAAATCACCGAGTCACACTGGCCCGGCTTAAGGGAAATCAAATGTTCCCTTCAGAGCGACATCTCAGGAGACTGTGGCCAACTTCAAGGTGCCTTTATCTGAGTACATTCCATTAGGAGAGGAGCAGGAAGAAGCACTGGCCTTTCAGGGAAACTCAATCAGACTCTGTGGCATTCACAGGGGTATCGGTTACCCTAAGCCTCTCGGGGCCGCAGGGAGATTAAGACGCGGATTACCTGCCACTTACTCTGTGTCATCAAGGAAAGCGGGGCTTCGGCTACAAGCCCCGTTTAGTCGGGCCCCGGCAGGCTTTTCTCAAAAGGATGGCTGACAGCATTTCCAAGCACGTTTTTAAACTGCCCATCATATCCGTGATGGGAGCTCAGCAACAGAGAATGACAGCAGTGTCAACAGCGGCCACCGGAGGGATTTCTGACAGGCAGCCGCCTGTGAGACGATGGGGGCGGCTGGGTGCTGTTAAGCGGCTCAGGGGCCCACTTTCCCGCACCCTTACAGAAAGCATCTTCAGGCATGTTTCAGCTTTCCATCATACTCCTCCATCGGTGTGTGTGCTGGGGCCAAGACAACACGGCTGTCAAGACAGAGGTGAGTGGGTCTGACACCATCTCTGGAGACAAGAGGGAGCCAGCAGGAGCCCCCACTCTGCATCTGGGAAGCCAGACCAAAGCCAGTTTTTCTCTGCAGGGAGAGCCCCGTATGAAAGCCATGAAGTATCATGGCCTGGAAAGAGAGCAGGGTCCCAAGCCTTTCTCCAGTTGATACCAGCAGTCAGCGGACTAAGACACGTGGGCCAAATCCAGACCACCAGCTATTTTTATAAAGTTTTATCAGAAGAACAGTCACACTCATCATTTACATGACGCACTTTCATTGTAGCTCAGTTGGTAAAGAATCCGCCTGCAGTGCAGGAGACCCGGGTTCGACCCCTGGCTTGGGAAGATCCCCTGGAGAAGGAAATGGCAACCCACTGCAGTATTCTTGCCTAGAGAATCCCATGGACAGAGAAGCTTGGCGGGCTACAGTCCATGGGGGTACAAGTGTTGGACATGACTTAGCGACTAAATCACATGGTAGAGCTGAATAATTACTGTATGGGTCACAAAGCTCAAAATATCTATTATCCGTCCTTTACAGAGATATGTCTGAGTGCTGGTCTCCAGCACTCAGAGGAGATCTCCCAGTCCTGCTTCACCTCAGATCTGCGCTGGGTTGGAGGGACTGGGGGTCAGGTCTTGACACATTCTAAATTCTAAGAGGTTGGAGGAGTAATTATTGAAGAGAAACCCTTACTGAAGCCCAATTGCTAAGAAGTGCAGGTGGAGTCATCTCAACTGAATTCTCTCCATACTTTCAAATTCATCAGAAGAAATAGAATACCCACTTTTGATGAATTTTCCTAAAGTGGAAAGGCAGATGAAGCCCAGAAATCTCAGGGGGCTTCCCTGGTGGCTCAGTGGTAAAGAATCTGCCTGCCGATGCAGGCGACATGGGTTCGATACCTGGTCCAGGAAGATCCCACAGCCCATGGAGCAACGAAGCCCGTGCGCCGCAGCTACTGAGCCTGCGCGCGGTAGAGCCTGTGCCCCACAAGAGAAACCATAGCAATGAGAAGCCCTTGCGCTGCAACTAGAGAGCAGCCCCTGCGCGCTGCAACTAGAGAAAAGCCCGTGCAGCAGTGAAGACCCAGCACAGCCGAAAGTAAGTTGATAAATGAAATCATTTTTTAAAAAAAGAAATCTCAGGTGGCTGCCCACTGCCAAGGTGCATTAGGAGAGGCCAGCTTGCGACCCTGGCATTGAAGCCACCCACAGCACGCACCCAGACCCCCTCCCTCCTTACGCTGCACCGTCACAGTATTCTGGTGTGTTTCTCATCCCGTGCCTGCTTCCGCCTTGTCACGTGCCAGAACGTCAACGTCACGACGGTCTGATGATGGTCATACCAACATCTCTCTGCACCTTTGGCTCTGCACCCAGGTGGAACAACTAGGTATTCCCTGAACACAACCAGTTCTCATGCTACGCCCTCCTCTTAATTGTGTTTCTCTCCATCCGTACCTGATGACCACACCTGTCCTGCAGGGCTCTTCTCCAGATTATCAGACAAAATCTTTCCTGATGCCTTTTAGTCAAATGGCTCTTCTCCCTCTTCAGGCTTTCAAAGCAATTCTCCCAAATGTCTCTGGTGGGACTGATCAAATTCTACCTGACCTCCTTGTTGTCTTGGAGAAGGAAATGGCAACCCACTGCAGTACTCTTGCCTGGAAAATTCCATGGATGGAGAAACCTGGTAGGCTACAGTCCATGAGGTCGCAAAGAGTCGGACATGACTGAGCGACTTCACTTTCATTTCTCACTTTACTGTTGTCTGTAGCCAGGGAACCAAAACATTCATAAATTACTGGTGTCACTATACTTGAGTGATGCCAAGGTGCAGGGGTGGGCATGCTGAGGATGAAGGTGATGCATTGTGGGAAACTCTACATGCGTGATCCCAGGACCCCTTTCAAATTAAGCCCACAGGGAAAGTTGGTGGGTCCTTAGACAGCAAGTCTGTGTCAGTGGCTAGGACTGAGCTTGGAAAAAGGAGTGTGGACCTTTAGGAATCAGAGCCAGGAGGAAAAGCCTAACAAAGGAGACTGAGGCTTTGTGGGCTCTCCAGGCCTAGGTGAAGCTCCCCTTCAGGAATGACCAGCCGCCGGGCAGGGAGGGAAGTCCTCTTCCTCACCGTCTGCACGGGCAGGGTGGAGAGGACCACTCCCCAGTACCACCTTCTCTATCCCCACCTCACGTCAAGGAGGGAGCAGGGGGTCCAGTCATGTCATTGGGCAGCAAACGTTGACCAAGCACCTGCAGTGAGCCAGTCGTTGGGAAACGGGGAGCAAGGCATGGTTGCTGCCTTCACATTGCCTACACTCTGACCCCGACCCAGCCCCATGAAGCGAGGGGCCCCAGATACTCTACAAGTGAGCAGGAACCACAAAGCCATCCTCTCTGTCCAGAGACGCTCTGGGATGTGTTGTTCTGCAGCTGTCAGGACTCTCAGGGGCCCTGGGATGGACAAAGATAGCTCAGCGTCCCATCTGAATGTGCCCTCCCTGCCCTCCTGGGTGGCATCTTTGTTCCAGGTTGAAGGCGTTTGCAGAGAGAGCCCTTGGAATCTGGCAGGGAGAGGCCTTTGGGAAACAGCCCACCAGTCATCTCATGATGCTGAAGAGAAAAGACGAGTGCGGGAACCTTAGGTCTCCCCACACTTTCTGGATTTCAGTCCTACCCCAAGTGGCAGAACAGCCCTCGGGGCTGCCAAGGGGTTTGGGGAAGACCTGAGGGGGTGGCCTAGTGACCACAGGCTTCAGACTAACTCAGGGGTCACAGTCTGTGCCCCTAAGGGCTCTGCATCGTGGCCTCGAGGAGAAAACTGGGCTCACGCTGGAGAAGGGATTTGCCCAGGTGGCTAGTGGGGGTGCAAGGGCTCAACCCAGCCCCGGATCCCAGGCCAGTGTTCCCTGCATGCCATGACTGCCCTCGAATCCCTGCTTGGGGGTCAGATGGACCAACCTGTGTGCTGAGTGACTCACCCATCCAGTCTCGCTGGCTGGCCTCTGCTTGGGAAGGAGGTTCAGTGTGAAGGAGAGCCTCAGGGGGTTTACCAAAACACTCCAAAGCCATGGGCTCCATGAGCTCCCTATGAGCCCATCTAAGGCCAGAGGAGATCAGAGTCAGTCTCAGGATGCTCAGAGCCTGGCACAGCACCTGACCCTCTGAGCACTCCAAGCTCTTGGTGAATGAGCGTCTGTCTGGGCTCCCACCTCCTGTCCCCACGAGGGCTCCTCTTGCTCTAGATGTTGACCCTTTTTCTCCTTCCCTCTGGGCTGCACTCCCCTGGACGACAGAAGATGGTTCCTTCAACCCATCTGGGAAAACCTTTAGACATGTGTTTCTTTGTCTCTCCGGGACCACAAATCAGACTTAGTCCTGGGGACTGACTTTGAAATATCACCTGGTTGAAGATGCCAGGCGGGTAAGATGGGTCGCTCTGTGATCTTCTCTCTGCACCTGTTCAGCTCCCACCCGTGGTGGAATTTCCAGCGTTGTGGGCACCTGGGCATCAGCACTCATGCATCTGCATGGATGCTGAGTCCCAGGCAGGTGTGGAAGAGGGGGGTCAGTTCTCCCTCGAGGATACCTATAAGGCAGACAGTCCTCCCTCTTTTGATCTTGACTCCTGCAGACCCTAAGCCCCCAGGGCACCCCCTGAGAGTCCTTGCAGCCTTGGGCCTGGAGCCCCTGGCACCCTGGGCTTTGCTGTGATGCAAACAGAGTTCACCTGCCACCCTCTCCTCTTCCCACGGAGAAGGAGACTTGTCTGAGTGGAATTGAAACCCTGTGCCGGCGTGTGGGGTGGGGGGTTGGTCAATTCATTACTGTGCTCTGAGTTCCCCAAAGACCTTTCCAAATGCCAGCCCCCCTGCAGACGCTTGTGCCCAAGGTGGGCACCTTGGAAGGGTCCCCAGAGAGAGGCAGTGCAGAGCAAAGAGGAGAGCCATCAGCACCCCGCCCCCCGTCCCCTGAGCCTTAGCCCACAGAAGAGACTACTCAGGGTGCTTGCTCCCCCATGCTGGGTGCTCCAAATCGTCACAGGGAATCTGTCCTGGGAGCAGGTGCCCTGAAGCAGGTCCCAGTGCGGCTCGTCCAGCCTCTGTCCCCCCAAGTCACTGCCACCTGGCTTCCTGGACCCTCAGTCTCTCTCCCCTCCTGCTCCCCAACCCATAGGACCACGCCGGGCTCTCCGTGTCTCCCGCGAGCGGAGAGCAATTTGTTTCCACCAAACGCTGTATCTATCGCCCTTGACCACCCCGTTGGCTCCTTGGCCAAAGTCAACCTTTCGTTTGGAAGCCCCTCATCTCTGTGAGAATCAGCCCCTTTCTCCCTCCTCCCGCTGCCCTCCTCTCTCTCTTTCTCCTTTTTTTTTTTTTCTGTCGGGGACAGGTAATTGTGAGACGGCGAGGGAAAGCCCTGGAGGATTCAGTTCCAAGCGCTCCCCAGCAGTTCTCAGAAGGGCACAAAGAACCGCGCTGAATGTCACATTGAGTCCCTCCAGCGCACCTGCTGGCCGCCCCGGCCCCTCCGGTTCACTGGGGGGTCACCGGGCGCTCGCGGATTCTCCGATGGCCGGGAGAGCTACTATGTTTTCAGTTCACAGTGAGATTAAATCTACAACGCTTGACCCGTCTAATTTATTGTGTGGTTGGCGGAGCAAGGAGAGCCCATAGAAAGAGCTGGATGCGTTTCTCCTTCTTAAACAAAACACTGCGGAATTTGTAGGAAGCCGTCAGCAGCTCGGTGTTTTCGTTCCAGGCCTGGAAGTGAAAACCAGTTGTAATGAGCATTGGATTCTGCAGCCTGGGCAAGAGTCGAGCAGACCCATCATTGTTTTTACCAGTGAACTGGAGACTCGAGCTATCAGCACTGGCCACGTGAGGCCTGATGGGTTTTGAGCACAAGCTCCGGGCTGCCGACCCTGACCGAGGTCAGATACTTATCAGGACTTTCCCAGACTTGGCTGTGCCCTTCAGTGCCCTTTTGCCTCCTACTGGCCTGTCCACCTTTGGGCCGAGGCTGCCCCTCCATCACCAAAACCATTTCCATTCTCTCCTCCTCCGTCTTGCGGACCAAAGGGCCCTCTCCTGATCACAGAAAAGACCCTCATATGTGATACTGAGAAATTAAATTTCACTTCCGTTCCTGCCTCTTGAAACATCTCCTGGCAGGAGACTCATTCTTGGCTCTTGAGTGACAATTCACTGTGGATTCTGGAACTGCTTTGTCAGTAGCAGAACATCTTTTTATTTTTATAATGACTTGTAAGTGGGAGCCCAATAAACCAAACAGACTCTGGCCAAGTTGCTTAGCCTGGAGAGTGGGTCTGGGCCTGCACTTGTTCCTGTCAGGTTTGCAGATGCTGAAACATCAATGCAGACCTCAGCTGAGATGCTTGGTTAGCAGAGAGACACACGGTGCTCATAGCCAAAGGAGAGCAACAGGAGCCTGAATGCCTGGGTGCCACTTGCTTCTCCCAGACAAGAGGGTCAAAATAAAGGTCCCTGAGCCCAGGCTGGGCAGAGAGGGCATTCGCGGCTGCAGGCAGCGTGAACACGCGTGGAAGGCCTGAGCACACCGGGAGCAGTTCAGGGCTCCTTCCATGTGTCAGGGAGAGGCCACGAGGAGAACGGGTCGTAGTCTGGGTCAGGGTGGGAAGGCCCAGATGTGTTTGCGGGGGTCCCCACGGAGTTCTCCAAGCATGCGGGAGGCAGTGAGGGCTGTGGTTGAGAAGGATGGGCCTGGAGGCAGCAGGGCAGGGTGTGTGGTGGTGAGCGTTCAGGCCAGAGCCCAGTGATGACTCCCTGGAAGGAGGGACAGGGTGCTGAAAGCCAGAGGAGGCAAGAAGAACAGATGGAGAGAGGATCTGGTTCCCAGCGTGTGAGGGACAAGGAGGAATCGGGAACATGCGTCAGCTCTCTGCGGGAGTGGAGGATCTGTGCTGCTTATCAAGGGAAGTCAGGAGAAGGAGCAGACCCGATGGATAAAGACGCGAGTTCACTGAGGGTGGACCACACAGGGATGTACACCCAGGGTGATGGCGTTGGCAGCTAATCTTTGTTGAGAATTGGCCAAGAGACTCTGTAAAGCACTTTATTTTGTCTTATTTGATCCACAAAACAACAAAGTAACAACAAAGTTGCTGTGGTCCCTTCTCTTTTAAGGATGAGGGCATTAAGGCTCAGAGAGGTACAGGAAGTTGCCCTAGATCACACAGCTGGAAGCGATGGAGGCAGGCTCTGCATCTCCACTGTCTCCTTAGCTAGGATCCTACGCTGCCTGTAGAAATGTACAGACGTGGACCCAGAGCTGGAAAATGAGGTCCAGGGTCCTCTTGTCAGGGCGCCATCTAGCCTTCCAGAGCAAGGTGTTTGCACAGGTCAGTGAGCAACAGGAGGCCTCTCAGGTCCAGACCCCGATGTGCTGAAATAAAATCCTCTGCCTGCCTCAGAGTTCAGGCCTGTAACATTGAGGAGGCTTGAACTGCCTGCCCAGGAGCTGCAGTTCTGCCAAGATACATGTGCCCCCTGGGACCAGGATGTGCGTTTCAGCTCAGGCTCGGGCAGAGCTAGGTATTAATTATAACACATTAATTATGACATTCGGGAAAGCTCGAAATGGAGGACGGCAACCCTCTCCCAAGGCCATATCTTGTCTCATATTTCTCCCTTGAAGCTGTGACTAAGGCCTGGCATTAAGGGCGGATCAGTCCTCACACTGGTTGGTATTGGGATGGGCTGGGAGAACCACGCCATTACTAGCCTGACTTGAAAATGCTGACCTTTGAACAAGAGAAGCTCGAAAGATGTATCAAGGTATATAAGCAGCAAGGGGTCCAGGAAGATGGGCCTTCTGATAAGAGGTTATGACCTGAAGAAGAACCGAAGCCAGGCAATCTTGTTAGCCCACAGAACAGTGAAGCAGATCGGGCTTGTGTTTCATATGGATAGAAAAAGCTTGTGTGTTCAATAATTAGCCCAACGTGAAGAAAGTAAAAGAATTGAGAAGGCGGTGCTACTGCCCACTCTTTTTTTTCTTTTCCTTTCTTTAAATTTACATTTATTTATTTGTAATTGGAGGATAATTGCTTTACAATATTGCGTTGGTTTTTTCCATACATCAACATGAATCAGCTGTGGGAATACGTATGTCCCCTCCCTCTTGAATCTCCCTCCCTCCCATTTCCAACCCCATCCCACCCCACATGCCTGCTCTTATCTGACCAGTCTTTTTTTTTTCTTTGACCATTTTGATATGAATAAATTGAGCAGGAGAGTCTGCAGTGAGTTTCTTCTGGCATGTGGGTAAAATATTAACAGCAGCCAGCATTTTCTAACAGTACTAATTACGTAGAGTTCAAAGGCATACTGATGGATTAACTCATTTAATCCTCACTGCGATCCTGTAGAGACAATGTAGCTACCATCACCATCTGACAAAAGGACCAAGGCTGGCATTGTTACCAACCCGATGTCCCCAAACTAGTAATTGCTAGAGCCAGGCACTGAGCCCAGGTGGTCAAACTCCAGAGTGTACCTCTGACCATCTGCCATACTGCTCATATTTTAGGAGGTATAAGGGCCACCTGATGTATATATCCAAGAGATAGGAAGACTTTGTCCTTACAAAATCATATACATGAAAGTTCATAGCAGTGTATTCACGGTAGCCAAAAGTGGAAATAACTTCTGTACACTTACAGATGAATAAAAATTGTGAAATATCCATATGACGGGATATTATTCACTCATGAAAAGGAATAGGTCCATTTGAGTGGTAACATGAATGTCACTGACCTTTGGACACTTCACGCTAACACACAGGTGATCCTTGAAAACATCATGCTAAAGGAAAAAAAAGGCCAGACCAAAAGACCACTTACTGAATGATTCCATTTATAGGAAATGTCCAACGCAGGGAAATCCATACAAACAGAAAATAGCTTACTCGTTTCCAATTGCTAGGGAGTGGGAGAATTGAGAGAGATTGTCATAGGGGTGGGTTGGTTTGCAGAATGAGAGGAGTGTTCTAGCATTAGGGGTGGTGGTCCCCAACATTAGGAACATACTAAAAAATATCACTAAATGGTATACTTTCAAGTAGTGAATTTTATGTTATATGAATTATGTCTCAGTTTTTAAAATTCCCTCCCCTCGAAACCCCATCCCACTTGATGTATCAGGGAGGATACCTTGAGCTCTGCCTTTGGCTGGTCTCTGGGGTGCAAGATGGACCCCAGGTCCAGGCATCACACAGACACAGCAGCATTTAGAGGAGGGAGAGAGAAGGGTTCCAAAGAGAAAAGCCAGTTTTCCAAAACCTCCCAGCCTCTGTCCTGGCACATCCCCTCGGTCAATACTGGGCCCCTGCCCTCTGCTAAACCTGTCATCAGTAGGGGGACAAGAGGCTTCCTGATCCGCTTAGACCAATCAGGATTTGCCCCAAAGTTTTGTCAAGGAGAAGTGGACCCCTGAACAAAACAGATTTGGTCAAAAGAGAGAAGGGTGATGATTGTTTGCAGGCCCTGAGCTGTGTCTGGTGCCCACAATGCTCATTAGCACGCAGACCCCTGGAGCGACTGATTGGACAGGTTTGTCGTGGGTTGTAGAACCCTGCACTTGACATGAGCCCCTCAGATTCCTCTGATGGGGGTGTCCCCAGATCCCACTCTGACAAACATTGTTCAGTGAGGTCTGAAAACATGTTCCAGCTTTCCTGTTACCCAGATCTTCAAATAATTCCCACTTTCCCCCTGCCCCCCACTCCATCCTCTTGAAAAAGCTCTTCAGAAATGGAGGAGAGAAGGAAAGGATGGGGAGGAAAGAAAGGAGGAGGATGGGAGAGAGATCACGATTTCCTCTGCTTCTCTCCCGTGTCTTTACGCAATTCCACAGTGTCACTGCAAGGCAGCTATATTGCTCTGCCCATTTCACAGAAGTGAAGATTGAGGCTAAGAATATTGGCAACTTTGCCCAAGGTCAAGTGGAAGTAGAGGAATTCAGACCCAGGTCCTGGATCTCCATCCGGAGCTTCTGCCAACAGACCCTTCTCCCTACAAGACACCAGAGGACGGTCAGGCCCTAAGGCACAGAACTTTTGGATTCAATGCAAATAACTTGGTTAGAAAGTGATTATCTCTTAGCAAAGAGACTTCAAGACTCCTTCCTAGAATATAAGGTCTTTCATTTTTTTTTTTCATATCAGGAAAAGAAAATTGCTCATTCTCTCGATATTAAAATCATGCACCTACACACTTTGACATTTTCTGCTTTATTAGTGCATCTTCTCTGCACTTGGCCTTAATGTCGCTAAAAAGATGAGACTAGAGCAGTCATGCCCCATGGATTTATGCTGAGAAGATAAACATTTAAAACACACCACTTCTGTTTGTGTGGGCTTCCCTGGTGGCTCAGATGGTGAGAATCTGCCTGCAATGCACGAGACCCAACTTCTATCCCTGGGTGGGGAAGATCCCCTGGAAGAGGGAATGGCTACCCTCTCCAGTATTCTTGCCTGGGAAATCCCATGGGCAGAGGAGTCTGGCAGGCTATACAGTCCATGGGGTTGCAAAGAATTGGACATGACTATCACTTTCACTTTTTCTGTTTGTGTAGTTCTAGATGTCATGTTCTCTAGACCTGTGAATGGGCAGAATCATGGAGAAGTTTCTATTCACAGTCATGAAAATGGGTCATAAAATATTTTACAACAAATACACATAGACGCAGAGCTGATACCTGAGAAAGGCTTTCCCCTGGAGCCAGGTCAATCACCTTTCCAAGCACTGACCTTCTCCTCTGTCCACGTCTCTCTTTCCTCTGGATCCAAACCTCTTGAGACTATGGTTTTAGGAGAAATAGAAATCTGAATTTGAATGTGTCAACTCTGTAACACGATTTCCCTTGAGAGTTTCCCTGGACCGTTCCTAAGGGAAGAATTCTGAAATCGCCTGCCTTCCCCACTCCTATGGGAGACTTCTGGTTCTTAGAAGGGCAGAATTCCTGTCTGGCCACAAGGAAAACACACTGGAAGGCTTTGGAGTAGGCATGTTTAAACATGCTGACCTTCTCCAAAGAAAGCTAATGTCTTGAGGTGTGACTCTGAAATACAGAATGGGGCCAAGAAGATCAAGTTCTGAGCATCAAGATCGAGGTCTTATTTGTGCAAATTTGCCTGAGTTGCTGGTGAATATACTTATAAATATGACCCAGAGCCTGAAGGTGGGATGGAGAGAGAACACATGCAAGTGAGGCTGGAATTCACTCAAACCCTGGCAAATAGAGAGGCATGTCCATGAAGGAAGAAGTAGGAACTTCAAGTGTAAGCGTATGTGTTTGTGGACTGAGGGCCTCTGAGTAAAGGCAGGTTGGTGTCCGTGCAGACCAAACTGGAAGACTGAGGTTTCACACAATGACCCTGTGAGCTAAACCAGATTCATCAGCCTTAAAAAAGTGAAGTATTTCTGGGAGCCTCACTCAAGCCTCAGGGAAGCTGAGATGGAAAGCCCCCCACGTAAGGCAAGTGACTGATCCTCAGAGTCAGGTTCCAGTCCCCAAGGCAGGATGCTTCAAGCTGATAGAGTAAGTTAATATCACTTGTCAGCACGTCAGACATTTAAGACCTCCCTGTGAGATGGGTGATGTTCCAAGAAACAAAGTCGTAAGTCATCCATCTAGGAAGGTTTCAGCATGGGGTCACCCCAGATGGATAATATGCCAATATGCCAATGTGGCCAGCCCCCTGGCAACACGCCAGGAGCTGCTCTAAGCACTCACCCTGCATCATGTTATTTAACCTGCTCACAACAACCACCCATAAAGCTTCTCTCTTTATCATTTCCGTCTAACAGATGAGGAAATAAAGCTCAGAGAGGAGGAGTCCAGGTCACATGGCTCAGAAATAGTGGAGCCAGGATCCCAACCCCGTTCTGTCCTCCCCTTACAAAGAGCCGGATCGATACGTATTGGGTTGAATGTGAGTCAATAGCCCCTTTCCTGTATTGATCTAAATGCTCTTCATCAGAGGTGTGACCTCCAGGCTGACCTCTCTCTGAGGACCCTTGTTGAAGCCAGTACCGATTCTAGAGGTGACATCCAATCCACCCTACCTGATACCTTAGGTCATCGCTTGAAAGAGTTGAAGGCAAGCCTTTCCTTTACATGTTTGCATCTCAAGTTGGAGAGTGTCCTATTAAAATACTAACTAAAACAATGCAACTCTGAAAAGTCTGGGGCTGAGTCTTCGCCTTAGACATATGCAAACCATTCCCACATTGCACTACTTGCTTTGCATCCCGCCGTTAAACTGTCATGATGGGAAATAAATAAAGTCCCAGTGCACTGTTTGGCAATTAGCAATTACATCTCAACCTCTTTGGTAGCCTTCACACTGCTCCATAATTGTGAGATTAAAAAGCTATCATTTACATGGTTGGCTATGAGTGTGTGGATATCTTGCTATGATAAAGCAATTACCCAAGTCATTATCCTCATAAAGTAATCTGCAATTGGTAAGTAAATAATGATTATGTGGCTGACAAATGTTGTATTATTGACTCTTAAAACAAATATTAAGATTTATCTTTTCATATGGCCATCTATGATATATACTCCAGGAGTCCAAGGTAGGGTCACTTTAAGCTAATAGAACATGAGGTAGATTTACATGCTGCTTTAAAGTCTGGAAAGTACTTTAAGATATATTTTCCTAACTGGTTCACACAATTATGACATAAACAAGGCAGAACTGGTAATGCCATTTCCATATTTTAAAGGGAAGATGGAATCTGAGAGAAACTGTGTGCTAAATTGCTTCAGTCATGTATGACCCTTTATGACCCTATGGACCATAGCCCACCAGGGTCCTCTGTCCATGGGATTCTTCAGGCAAGAATACTGGGTTGGGTTGCCATGCTCTCCTCCAGGGGATCTTCCTGACCTAGGGATCAGGATCTTATGTCTCCTGCATTGGCAGGTGGGTTCTTTACCACTAGCACCACCTGGGAAGCCCTTCAAGAGGCTAAAGGACTCTAAACAGATATGAAATTCCTTTTTTCAGGGATATTTAAGTATCAATAGATGAACATTCCCAAGACAACCTGTCTTTCTCCTCCCAGAGGCTCAGAGGCTGATACAAAGGACTTTTCAGTCTCTGTAGAACGCTCCTGTCCTTGTCAATGAAATAGAATAATTCAAACTATAATGACATCCCCCACCCAAAAAAAATCCAAAGGCACTATATACTTCAACTGTATTTTATTGCCTTGCTCGGTAAAGTTGGCCAAAGGTCGTAATTCTTTCATTGTGTCTATACAGAGCCAAATGGCCATTTGAAAAATGTGAAGCTAAAAATGTTCAAATGAAATGATTCCATATCTACCACTCAAATTTTATGACCTGCCTCAGTGTGACCAACATTATAATAAATGCAGTCTTATTGCTTTGTAAAGACAGAGTCAAGGACCATGGAAAGCACAGGAAAGGGTAGGAAGTCTACAGAGAATCTGGTCAATAAGGCCAGGTTTCAGATCTGAGCTACTCAAAAGTGTGTGTTCAGAGACCCTGGGGTGGAAGCAGGGTAGGCTTTGCTCTACCATAAATGGTCATGGAACTTCAGTTACTGAGAACCTGACTTTTCATTGATTCCTCCTTCATTCAACAAATGCATATTGAAAGTCTACTGTGAGCCAAGTGATGGCCCTGGAACCTCCCATGAACAAGACAGGTGGGTCCTCACAGAGCTGGCATCTCGCTCAGATGGAGAAAGGAAAGGCAGGAAGAGGAGAGGCGATTACTCCATTTAACAGACGTTTAAGGGGCTTCCCAGGTGGCACTAGTGGTAAAGAGCTCGCCTGTCAATGCAGGAGATGCAAGAGTTGTGGGTTTGACCCCTGGGTCGGGAAGATCCCCTGGAGGATGAAATGGCAGCCCACTTCAGTATTCTTGCCTGGTGAATCCCATGGACAGAGGAGTCTGGCAAGCTATAGTCCATGGGGTCACAAAGAATCAGAGATGACTGACATGACTCAGCACAATAGACATTTGGAAAACTGTTCAAATAGCAAAATTTTATTGAGCTTTCTTCATTTTTTAATATTACTATTTCAGGATATTAAAAGTATTCCAGGTTTTAAACTTGCTTCATTAAAAAAATAATAATAAGTGAAATTGCTCAGTCTAGCAAATCACTTTCAGGTAAGTGTCTATCGCCCTGTTGAAGCTGTGTCCCAAGTAGTCCAGTCTCTGAGTGACACTGTGGTCAAATGAATGTGGTCTGGCAACCCAGTCATTTCAACATGACGGCACTCCCACCTGGTTTCACTCACTCATGCAGACATAAGTACACTCCTAAAGGGGCACGTGGTCCAGGCAACACTTCTGAAATTCTCCCTTGTCCTTCACATCACTTTTGCTCACATATTACAAATTCTCAACTACTCCCCTCTTCCAAGAAAACTCCAGTAGCCTCCACTAGGGCTTTCCCATCAATACTGCCCAGGCCCCTCTATGCTTCCCCCTTCTCCTGAGTCTGTCACAAAAGCCCAAGAAACCTCTGCAGCCAGAGAAGGCCCTTCCAGGAAGGACAGGTGAGGACAGAAAGGTAGGCAGACCACACCAGCTGGTCCCCATTAGTAAACAGTGCCCCTGCCTATGGGTATTTACAATCCAGCTCTCTATATGATTATTTCAATAAATCACCAAAGCGTGTGACTGTCGAGGGTTTCACCATTTCCCTGTCCAGAGATAATGAAGAAACACAGAAGATTTACATTGGGGCTGATCTGAGTTATCAAAATATTTAACATCTGCTTTACTCCAGATCATCAGACCTGGCCACAATCGGTGGCATTGTTCCCAGAGCTAATCTCATAGATTTTCCCCTTTCTTTATTTTTAATTGAATTGCCCTACAGGTAACTACACGGAGCCCTTTCCAGGGCAGACACCCTGTACGTGGGTATTCTCCTTGCCCCAGATTCTTTGTGTGTCAAACGAAAGCCTCTCCAGACTCCCGAGTCCAAAGTAGTTAATTAACAGATATCAAAGGAGCCTTTGTTGCCACCCCAAACCTTCCTCTCTTCTCCAGATGGGGACAGATTCACTGACAATTTCGTTCCATTTCTGAGAATGCTTTCTCAGGTTTCCCTTGTCGGTGACTAGAAAGGGCCAGGTGCCATCAAGGACTCCCGTTCCTGGGGCTGTGCCAGAGACCAAGTCAAAGGAAACCGAGGGGCCTCAAATCAGTGGTCCAGGACCAATGGGGGGCCATGAGGCTTCCTGTTGGGGACTGACATGGGGGTGGGGGAACCAGCAGAGAGAAGTGCTGGCCCTTGGGGTGTTGATAGATGACGTCACAGGACACTGCTCTGAGCAGAAACCCATGGCGTGGGGGGGTCCCAGCCCAGGTATCTCCTCTCAGATGAAAGTGCCTGGATCCGCCCACCCGAGACCCATCGGGCAGGGTCTGCAGGGTCCCGCGATGGAACTGAGTGAGTGTCTGCTTACTTGGATGAGAGATCAGGGCCAGGATTAGCTTGAAGGGATAGAAAGAGAAAAGGACCAGCTTTATGCGATCTGCACAGCCCAGAATAAGCAAAGCGCATTCATTCCTTCTGTGTTTACCAAAATCCAGGTTGTAAAGAGGAAAGATTAGCGGTGTGGGACAGCAGGCGGGATACGGTCGGTGGTCAACAGTCATGAAGGGTGTGGACAAGTGACCCAGGGCTGTAAACTCAGAATTCCAGGAAAAGGAAAACACCTTACATGATGTGTGACTTAAATATCCCAAATCCTAGCAAGGCAGTTATTAACCCATGGAAGCAATGATTCTCAGGGGGAAACAGTCATCTATTAGCCCAGTGCCACCCAGCCGGGGTTAAACCCAAGATGTTCAGATTCCAGAACCTACACGGCTCTCGAGAAATCATGTGGCTTCCCCTGCAAATAGAAAAGCACCTCTTGGAGCTTGAAGGAGACAGTTTTCAAAATGAAAGGAGGTTCTGCTTCATACAGTGTGTAATGAGGAGCTAGGGTTTATTTTAATGCTAAGAACTGAGCATAAGCTGAAAATAGATGTAGATTCAAGAATATTTTCAAGCGGTGGTTTTCAAACGCTGCTTTTCAGACTCGGGACAGGATGGACAGGGATGGGGGGAAGGACAGAGCCGCTTTGTGGGGAGACTGAGCAGTGCGGGGGCAGCAGGGTCTCCTTCCCGCCTCTCATGGGCCCACAGCAAAAGGCATGCTTTTTGCCCAAAATTGCCTTCAACTCACATTGCTGAAAAAAATAAGTTTTAAATAAACCATTTGGGTCAGTCATTTTTCCACGGTGGATCTGGGACAGTTGGGGCACTTGGGTAGCCAAACAAAAAGAAAAGACCTCAGCCTCTGGCTCAGACCCTGCCTTTTCCGCTCTGAGCCTCCAGCTTGCCGTGAACCAGGGGTGCCCTTTTACACCCAGGAACATGCGGAGTCTGTGTTTGTTTCTCTGCGAGAGCCAGAGTCTCACCTCCATCAGAAGGAGGGGTCGAGGTGGTCCTTGCTGAAGTCACACCACGACTCTCTCTCCACTCCGGAGATGTCACGGTTCCACATTTTCACTTGCACAGTCATAGGGTCTCTCAGAGCCCCTGGTTTCCTAATCAGTGAGATCAAGAAAACAACACCCACTTTGCCAGGTTCGGTGAGAACCAGTGAGATGCCCCAGCCAGCCCCTGAAATCCCTCGGGAGCCCAGGATATGTGCTGCAGCTGGCACTGAGAGAGGTGAAAGGAGCGTAGCTCCACCCAAGCCCGTGGCCCTTCTCGAGCCTGTCTGCTCAGCCTCCTTTCCTGGAACGGAGATCAGAAGTGGGAGGCCCCGAGGGCTAACCTGCACCCGGGAAATGGGACTTTCCTTGATTCGTCCTAAATAAAATAATTGCTGTGATGAAAACTCAAGGAGTTCAGGAAACAGTATTTTCTGAAATATAATGCTCAGTGGATTGGGAACAATACCAACAAAACCAAACCAAAACAAAACGGAAAGAGAAGAAAAATGAATAGAATCGACTGAAACCGAAGGGGACAGAAAAGTCTCAACCTCAAACTGTGTCAAATTGAGTAATACAGTGAATTCCCCAAATGCACTGAAGTGTACTTACCGACTGCCCGAGCCCGCCGGCCCACCGGCCCCCTCGCCCTCCGCCCAGAGCCACTCCCACCACGTTCTAGGGTCACCAAGGCAGCACCTTGCCCACACCTCAACTGCCTCATTCCTGCTATCTCCACCCCCGCCCTCTCCACACCGGGTCCCCCAAGCCTGGGTCACAATGAACAAGATTTCCTGTTCCTCAAACTCAATTCTCTCCCACTTCCATGCCCCTGCAGAGAACACGCTTCTTTCTTCCAACCCACCCCTCCATCCTTACCTTTCACCTGGGAAACCCTAAGTCACCCTTCGTGGCTTCAGCATCCCCCAGAGGCCTGCGTCCCTGCAGGCAGGTTGCCCATGGGTGCCTTCCAGTGGCACCTGTCCTGTGGCCACGTTGCCCTGCCCGCTCATGTGTCTACAATCCCTCTAGGCTGCCCATCACTAAGCACAGGACCAGACCCACCCTCTACGTGGCAATCAAATACTTAGGTCAGTGCCTGGTACTTTGTAGGTCTTCAATAGAGAGGCATTTATAGACAGCAGTTTGCAAAGCCGGATCTGAGCAGTGTTCTTGCCTGGAGAATCCCAGGGACAGGGGAGCCTGGTGGGCTTCCGACTATGGGGTCACACAGAGTCGGACACGACTGAAGTGACTTAGCAGCAGCAGCAGCAGCCTCCTGGCAGGAGAAGGCATGCAATCGCTCTGTGATCCTTTTGCCTCTCCCCACTCAGAGAAATGGGCGGGACACAGCCCATGTGGCCTCCTAGCTGCCCTAGTGGAATGTCCAGGATTTCTCTCCAAATCCATGGCTGGAGACAAGTACATTATGAAGTTACTGGAAAGCCCTGGCCTTGCCCTGCATTGTTGGCTGACCCTCTAGTCTACAGGGATCCCCACAGAACACCCCAAGGCAACAGTCTCTCCCCAGAACCTCCCCCCTCCTTCCTGGGTTCTCCAGACGCCCCTTGGGGCTTAACCAAATTGTGGGTGTGTGTCTTGGGGACATTCATCACAGAATCACAGCTCCAGAATCCCGCTTCTGTGGCTATGACATGATGACTGTGTATTTCACGCCTTCCAGTTTCCCAGCTGGGATTCGGAGATTTAAAGACATGGGAGATGTATTTTTTAAATTTACGAGAGGGTCATTGATTTAATTAATTGCATCCAAAGAGTGTAGTCAGTCACAATAAAATTCTTAAAGGAGAAGGAGACCAGATTAGGGAGGATGGTTTGGGACTGCAAAGCTTTTGTTTCTTTGATAAAACCAGTGATGCTGAGGATGTGGGCTGCAATCAGTTGTTTTACAGGGCTTGTACACAGCAGGCATTCTGAAAAGTGCCTGGTTGTATGCACTAGAACACATGTGCAGTGGTATACACCAAACTGCCTTTTTTTTTGAGAGTTTCTATGTAACATGATCCTTCAAAAAGGACAAAAACCAGTTCAGCAGCTAGAAATAGCCTCTGCTTTCACAAGGTTCCGGTCCATCACCTGATTGCAGCTGGTTGGGGCCAGAACACATCCTCAGACTTCTCTGAGCTGGGTTTCCCCAAATCAGTTACACGGAGGAACGTCCTCCTGTTGGTTGACCCAGTCCCAAGGTCAAGTGTCAAATACACCTATAGCCAGCCTCGTCTAATCTCCTCAGTGTACAGCTGGGGAAAACGGAGTCCCAGAGACTTTGCTTGTAGCCACAAAGCCAGGCAGAGTCCTCTCTCCTGACCCTGCCCAGGGATCTGTCTGCTGCTTGGTGTTGCCTCTTGGCTGGGAGAGTGTTGGCTGGTATTCCTTTCACATTGTCCAATTATTTTCTTTACTTTTAGACTTCTTCTTTTGCATTGAAAAAAATTGCTAATGAACTCACGTATTTCCCTCTAGGATTACATCCTATCTTTCACCTGACCAGAGTTGCGGTCCCATAGACTCCAAACTTGAGGCTGGTGTGACATTAATTCCATTGCTGGGTGCGTCTTCTAGGACACACTTCCCAGGGGCTTCCCAGGGAGAGTTGGCAGAGAGAGAGGGGAGGGTAGCCATAATGTGACTTGATGTCATTCAGATCTTGACAATCACATCTCTGAAAGGACTCTGTCCATGTCCGAGAAAGTCGGGCTGTCATATAGAAGTCACCCCGGATCATCTCAAGGTAAGGGAGCCCATGCAGACAGGCAGGAGAGTCAGATCTGAGGGTCAGAACTGGAAGAGCAGCGTTACCTGCCCTGAAAGCCCCCTCCCCCGACCCATCCTGTGTTGGTCCTATCTTCCCAGCACGAGGTTTGCCTGTCTTCCTAAACCGCACTGGCACAGGCTGAGCTGGTCCCACTTGTCTGCCTTCTGCTCTACTGGACGGGGACCTCGGAAAGCGAGGGCCTTATCTACCCTGTTGTATCTTAATCTCCTAACAAATGCCCTGCAAATCATATATTCTTGGTAAACGCAGACAGTTGAAACCGAGGTCCGGCCCCATTCACTCACTTTACAGAAAAGGAAACTGAGGTCTTACGAGGTCAAGTGGGAAATTGGAAGTGAAGCCAGAACAAGGATCAGGGCCTCAGCCTGGACATCTCTGGATTCCAGATCTTTGCAAATAATAAGGAAGCAATAGGGCTTAACCTGAAACACTTAGCTCTGTTTTCCCAGGCACATGCAAACTCCTGTTTCCACCTCTGCACTTCCCACCCCACCTTCAAGGCCTTGGAAACTCTGCAGGTTTTTATGCAAATGACCTTCTAGGAGCCTAAAGGAAGCAAATGTTTATTTTTCATTCAAACGTCCCAGATGGGTTTTATCTACTGGGCTGGCTCAGGCCCCTGTTATCAGATGGGCATGCAAATGACTCTCCTGGAAAAGGCCTGGAAGAGAAAGGCTCTGTTTCAAAACATACAGACATTTGCCTGCATTTCCCTAGCTCATTTTCCTTTTCCACTCCCACCACGGTGGAGATACCATAACTGCCCTGCCTAGTAAAATTCTAACAGCAGGGAGATTATAGGCCTATTGATTGGGAAGAGCTTAACTGCCTTTCAGCCAGGCAGTGAGAAGGGGCCTAGCCTCAGCACCCAGAAATTCTCAGTCTAGCAGGAGCCCCATCTTATCCATTTGCCCCCAGCAGGGACTTAAGGGCACCTGTGGGGAAGCCCTTTGAGGAAGGCTCTTGAAAAGCATCACTGCATCCCTTGGTGTGCAGTGAGCCAATAAGTCAGGCCCTGAGTCATCAGCTCAGAATTTTAAAAGCTCAGAGCTTTTAAAATGCAAGCTTTATCCCCAGTTCCAACCTGCCTTGTTTCGTTGGGGAGGCCTGAGGGCTGCCCTCTGAGCCCCATCAGATCCTCCCCAGGGAGGGGCGCTCATGCTGTGGGTGAAACGGGGCCTCCCCCATCCCAGGACCATCAGGCTTAGGACCTCATCTTAGCATCCATGGGCGAGACCCTCACGGGTCCCAGAGTAAGCCAGCTTCAGAAAGCCACCTCCCAGGCATAAATACGGCAATATACTTCCTGTGCCCCCCGGCAAGTCCACTCCTGGGTCCAGACAAAGACTTGTTCGTGAATGTTCATAACGACTCCATTCATAATAGCTCCAAACTGGAAATGACCTAAGTGTCCATCCGCTGGGGAAAGGATAACCAAATTGCGGGCATATCCAAATAACCAAATACCACTCGACAGTAAAGAAATAACCTACCAAGAGCAGCAAAGTGGGTGAATTTCCATTGCGCCGAGTAGAAGAAGCCGGGACCTAGGGAGGAGGAGGCTGCTGTAAAATGGTATGTGGCCCATTCACGTCTCAGAAACACAGCCGTGGAAAATAAGTGTATGGACACCCAGCGTGGGAAGAGAAGGGCAGGATGAATTGGGAGACTGGGACTGACACGTATACACTACCATGTATAACAAAGATAACTAGTGAGTTATACTCAGTGATCTGTGGTTGTATTCATTTCTGCTGTGCAGCAAAGTGCATTAGTAAAGTAAAGCTATACGTATACATATAGTCCTTCTCTTTTGGATTTCCTTTTGGATTTACTTTACTAATGCACTTTGCTGCACAGCAGAAATGAATACAACATTGTAAAGCAACTATATTCCAATACAATTTTTTTTTTTTTAAAAGGCACGGGGACACTGCAGATGTTTCCTATCTTAATTGTGGAGGTGGTTGTACAACTGTTCACTTTTGTCAGAGTTTATCAGATTATACACTTAAAATTGGTGACTTGCATGTAACTTATGACTTTTTAAAAAAGGGAATAGCATGATAAATCATGTTGAATTACAGATTAAACTTCTTTAAAAATTCTCATTTTTCTGCCTAAAACATAGTATTAAAAACACAGACCCATGAAACCCCTCCTCAAAGAGCCACAGGAGAGGAGGGCCAGAGAACACCAATCCACCATCTTTTCAGTCCAAGATCAGCTGCTCTGACCTACTGAGAAGTCATGGCTGCAAAACTTAGAAGTGGAGATTTTGAAACCTTAATTTAACGCCCATGTCTGTCAGTCATCTGAGGCGACCTGGGAAAAACATCCAACCTTGGTCCTTTTTTATGAAATGGTGGTAAAAAGAGTACTTCTGAAGGTGAAACAATGCAAATGTCCATCAATGGATAAATGAATAAACAAACTGTGGTCCATCCCTACAGTGGAATATTATTCAGTCATGAAAAAGAACAAACTACTGCTACATGCTACAACGTGAATGAACTTGAAAATGTGCCTAGTAAAAAAGGTCAGTCAGAAAGGTCACATATTATGTGATTCCATTTATGTGAGATACTGAAAATAAGTAAATTCATAGGGACAGAAAGTAAATTCACGGTTACCATGTGCAGGAAGAAGAGCAGATAGGGGAAAATGGCTTAAATGGGTACAGGGTTTTATTTGGGGGTGTTGAAGATGTTTGTACCAGATGCCACTAAACTGTTCACTTTAAAATGATTCACTTTATATCAAGTGAATTTCACCTCAGTTGAAAAATACAGCGTCCCCGCCTCAGTGTTCCAAGGAAACTCGAAAGCGGATAAGGTGAGAAGCACGGACCGCGAAACAGGGCAAGCCTCCGTGAAGAGCAGCTGTGGTGACACCGAGCTTCTTGGAGGAGCCTGTCTCCGGCAGCTGTGAAACTGGGGGAACGCCTCTGGCTCGGGGGAGTGGCCTCTTGGAGAGGTAGAGACTCGGGGATGGGGGTGCTCACCTTCCTGGCCCAGATCCCAGCCTCCAGCCCCCTGGCCCTGCCTCCCCTTGGACATTTCCCCTCCCCTGAATCTGAATCCGGGCTTGGCCTGGAAGATGAGCCACTTAGGAAGATAACCTCACTTGTGTTGAGGACCCAGCAGTGGCCCCAGCGCTGACATTTGATCTTCCTCCCGTGACCCCGGCTCTGACCCGTGCCTAATCTCATGGCTGGGCTGACAGCAACACAGGCCGGCCTGGAAAGCAGCTTTCCCATGGAAGCCTAGTCAAGTTTTGACTCCCAACCGCTTGTGCCTTTTGAGGGGGGCTGTTGGACCAGGTGTACAGAGCACAGGACAGCCTGGAGATGTTTAACAGGCTCATTACGATGAGACTAATTAGTATCTAATCAGAACCTTATTAGTGCAGGGACATATTGGGGAACAGTGATCCACAGTCCTTAAGACCGTGTCTTCTAATGGAAATCAATGAACGTCCCTCAGCCCGGGAGCAGCTCTCTGCCCGAGAGGGAAAAGAAGGTGCAGGTTTGTAGAGTTTCCAGTAAAGAAGGTTTCCTGGAGCCCTGCTTCAGGCCCCTGTACCCATGAAATGAGCACCCACACCCCCAAGCCCACAGGTGATTCTGAGGAAGGGTCTATCTGCTGAAAAAGAAAAGCCTCTCTGGATTAGAAGCTGAAACTTTTGGGCCCCATCACCCTTCCGAAGCCCAGGGTTCTTCTTGTTAAAGTGAAAGGGTTGTTCCAATTGACCTGTCTTGGGGATTCTTCTAGCTCTTTCTATGGATCTCATTCATCATCCCAAGACAACATCAAGCTTTCATAGAATCACCAGGCACAGAGGAGAGACAGGCTCGAGACATAAACTTAAACTTATTTGCTCACAAAAGGTTAGAAAAGCTCTTAGAATGATCCAGGAGAGAATAGACCAAGGCTCCGGAGGCATCTAGAAGGCGACTCAAAGCACAGTGCTGGGCCCACCTCCCAGACTTTCTCATTTTCTGGGTCTGGTTTCTAATCGGCTCTTAGGTAAGCCTGATGCTGCTGGTCTGGGGACCACACTTTGAGAACCTCTGGGGTGGGACAAGAGAGTGAGGGAGGGGCCAGGAGATCCCACCAAGAACAGTCACCCCATCAAGGACAGGGACATCCCTATAGGATTGGGGTGGGGCGGTGACCTTCCAGGAAACAGATGGAATGGATGTCCCAGGAAGGGTGGCCATGTCCAACCTTGAGTGGACAGTGTACCAGAAGGCAGGACATACTCACAACCAGGCCCAGCAAGAGGAAGATAAGAACCAGGGGGAAGCAGCCGGCAAGCTCAGGGGACTGAGCCAGGATGCAGTGGAGGGGAGGAGGGAGAGATATTAGGTATTAGGAGAGGTATTAGTGGAGGCAACGTGCTCCCTCTTTAAAAGAGAGAGACCCGTTATGTGTGGCTCAGCATCACGTTTCTGACACGTGTGTTCTAAGTATGACAGTTGGCTGACTCTGACTCGCAGAAGAATCCGTGCAATGCTGCAGTTCAGGGAAGGAGATGGCTCTGGACACACCGAGAACCAGAGGCAGGGCCTGGAGTCAAACCCAGGTCTGTCGCAAGCAAACCTGTTCCCACTCCACTGCCTCTCAGTTGGGTTTGGGGAGGGAGTCACAAAGTCCTCACTTCCAGGAGCTTGTCTTTGGGAAAATGACTTCACCACACGGGCGTTCTACCTCTGCTGTTACATGGGGACACTTCTCACCAAGTCAGGAGTGAATCAGCTCATGCAGCAGTTTTACAACCACTCACTGGAAAAGAGTCTGATGCTATGAGGGATTGGGGGTGGGAGGAGATGGGGACGACAGAGAATGAGATGGCTGGATGGCATCACCGACTCGATGGACATAAGTTTGAGTGAACTCCGGGAGTTGGTTATGGACAGGGAGGCCTGGCGTGCTGTGATTCATGGGGTCGCAAAGAGTCGGACACGACTGAGCGACTGAACTGAACTGAACTGAACTGTACATGAGAAGCGTCTTTGTCAGCATCCACTAATAAGCACTGGTTGATGCCTATTAGTTCCAACCAGCCATGATTAAGATTGCTGATCGAAGCTGAAACAGTAACATCTGGGATTTTATAGGTCTGTTCTTGCAGGCTCGGGACGAGGGCTTGGTTAGGTGTTCGGGCAGTAGCAATGGCTGGATGGAATTTTCCTTCAAAGCTGAACCAGGCAGAGCCCCAGGGCAGGACACTACAGGACTGCGTGTGAGGGAGACAGTCAGCTCAGGGAGGGGCCTGGAAGCTGGCTAACTCTGCGTCCCTGAAGATCAGCAAAGGAGGCTTGTCCATCCAGGAGCGTAGGAAGCGCTCCCCACAGACTGCGAGGCACCAGGGAGCCTGAGAGGTCACTGGCCTAGGAGTGGCCTGGGAGCCAGATGTTATCGCAGGCTCGACCGGTGAAACCTGAGCCTGGACCCTCACAGGGCAGATGATACCCTGGGGCGGGCGTCAGGCGGCCATCAAGGCCAGGAGCTGCTCCCGCCCCGGGGCTGGCCTTGCTCCGGAGGGCTGCCCGTCAGCTCTCTCTCCTTCCCAACCCTGCTCTCGCCTCCCTTGGTTGGTGCCCCCCCGCTTCCTGCACCTTAACTCAAGAGAAGTTGCCAAGCTGGGTGATACTCAGGGACTATGTCTTACACTACGGTCTTGTGTTTGCAGAAACGTGGGACAGAAGCACAAAGAGCCGGCAGAGGGACTGACTCCCCACAGGGTGCTCCCACCCCACTGAGCACACTGGCTGGACTCAAAAATGCCTCCAGAGCCACCGCTTGGCCAGGCTCCCCTCTGGTCACTTCCTCCTAGAAGCAAAAATGAAGCCCATTTGCCCTGAACTCAGCCTGGACACAGAGACTCAAAACCACACCTCTCTGCATGACCAAGCCTGTGCGTCCCTCAGCTTCACCAGCATCGCTTTGTTTGTCCAGGAAAATGGCTTGATTACTTATCAGAGGAACTTCCCCAAAGACACGCAATTCTTTCTTGGGAAGCACCAACTGATGCACCCTGAGTGTGTGTCCTGAGATTTCTTTGAATCCCTTACCTAGAAAATCCTTGCCTTGCTATTTCTGCCATTCCTAGACCACCGGATCACAATCCTTGTCTAATCCTAATCTAGCCTTCGTCTATGGCCATACCACCCTGAACGCGCCCTATCTTGTCTAATCTAGCCTTCCCCTACCTCCCACACTTTCAGTTATCAATAAATTCTGACCTTGCCTTCCCCACTCTGTAGAGCTCTGTAGAGGTGGGCCCTCCTTTACCATGGCCATCAAAAAACATTGCTTTGTCTTTTGGCAAGTTGTGTTTGTAGTATTTTGGTAGCCAGCTTCGAATATAAGCATTCAATAAGGATTTTTGGAATGGTGAGTAGATTGGCGGGTGGAGGGATAGATGACTTAATGTAAGGGAACAGAAGAATGGGTGAATGGGTGACAATGGATGGGTGGACAAAGATGGTTGAATGTGGGGAGGACCAATGAATAGGGAAGAAAACATATGCACGGATGGATGAACATGTAGGCAGATGGATGGATGGATGAATTGCTGGATTCCTGTCAATGTAGCTGGTAGCCTTCAGGTCTGTGCTGAGTCTTGCCCAGAAGGTCCTATTCTAGTCTCATGAGGACTGGAGGCCTGTCTGATCAGAGAAGCATCATCTACTCTTGCAAGGAAGCTCCTTAAAATTACAAAGGTTAATTCTCAAATAGCAAATCAAGATGATTTTGGTTGCAATTTGCAACTCAAAGGCAGCATTTGAAAAACAGCCCTGGTGAGTGAGTGGGGCTGCCCACCCCGGCACCACGCCATGCGTGTAGATCAGTATCAAATTAAATTTCCCCATTGTACCCTCTCTGTGGTGGGCACAATGCAGGGTGTTCCTCCCCCAACCCCTCCTCTTGGCAGCATCCTTTTCAGCTCAAATTATACAGAAGCAAATAATTATCAGGGCCTTCTGTTTACCCTCCTTAGAAGATTTAATTTATCCCAATAAACATGGGGAGGCAGACCTTTTGGATTTGAAATGACATATAATTTACTTCTAACAAATGCTCGGGGTCCAGGAGAAAGCCCATTCATCAAGCCGATCTGCATCTGAGGCAGCTTACCAAAAGGACCTTTTGTCTAATTGTTTTCCATCACAAACAACATGTGGGGAGGAGATTTAGGCAATATTTCCAAACACTGGAAGCTACATAATTATTGTCCTCAGCAGACCTGGTGATAGTGCTAGAGTCAGAATAGCAATTTATCTGCCTAATCCCCCATTCACGATGGCCCGTCACAAGCCTCGTGTGGTTGAGGAGGCATTTAATAACATTCCATTCAAACCCTAGATTTAAATAACATTAACGCAGTGACCCGGGCCCAACAAAGCCTAGGAAATCCAAAGGGGGGTGATGGTGGAGGACCGTACTTGATAGCTGGCATTCGGCTGAGGGTCCCAGGATGGTAGGGAGGAGACTCTGAGTTGAACTCTGTCCAGTCTGGACCAGACACAAAAGCATCTTCCCTGGCAGTAGAGTCAGTGGTTGGGCTCTGTGTTCACTCACCTCTCTGTCTGGTATCCATCACCTATGGGGGGTTGTCAGCTTCATTTACAGATTTTTTTTAAGCCACAAATCGTGTGGCCTCAACAGCTGTCTGTGGAATTACCTCTGTCTGAGTTCCTAACCCACCACCTAATGGTCCACTGGACACTACATCCATTCTGAGGTCTCACTGACATCTCAAACTCAATGGTCCAACATTCAGCTCCCGTCTCTGAACCTCCATCTCTGAACCTCCATGGATTGCATTAAGCAGAAGCATTCAGTAAGGATTTGGGGGATGGTGAGTACATGGGTGGGCAGGTGGATGGATGGTTTAATGTAGGCGGATGGAAGAATGGGTGAGTGGGTGACTGCAGATGGGTGGACAAAGACGGTTGGGTGTGGGGAGAGCAAATGAATAGGGAGGAAGAAGAATGCATGGATGAATTTTCCTCCGTGAACGGCCTTGCCGTCTCCCCAGCCACTCAAGGCCCAAACCTGTGGGCAGCAGACTACACACCTCCTTTTTCCTTTTAATATTGCATTCTCCTCTTGATGAGAAATAAATAAAGAAAGAGCCTCTTGATGAAAGTGAAAGAAGAGAGTGAAAAAGTTGGCTTAAAGCTCAACATTCAGAAAACTAATATCACGGCATCCGGTCCCATCACTTCATGGCAAATGGATGGGGAAACAGTGGAAACAGCGGCAGACTTTATTTTGGGGGGCTCCAAAATCACTGCAGATGGTGATTGCAGCCAGAAAATTAAAAGACACTTACTCCTTGGAAGGAAAGTTATGACCAACCTAGATAGCATATTAAAAAGCAGAGACATTACTTTGCCAACAAAGGTCCGTCTAGTCAAGGCTATGGTTTTTCCAGTGGTCATGTATGGATGTGAGAGTTGGACTGTGAAGAAAACTGATTGCCGAAAAATTGATGCTTTTAAACTGTGGTGCTGGAGAAGACTCTTGAGAGTCCCTTGGACTGCAAGAAGATCCAACCAGTCCATCCTAAAGGAAATCAGTCCTGAATATTCATTGGAAGGACTGATGCTGAAGTTGAAACTCCAATACTTTGGCCACCTGATGTGAAGAGCTGACTCATTTGAAAAGACCCTGATGCTGGGAAAGATTGAAAGTGGAGAAGGGGATGACAGAGGATGAGACGGTTGGATGGCATCACCGATACAATGGACATGAGTTTGGGTCAACTACGGGAGTTGGTGATGGACAGGGAGGCCTGGCGTGCTGCAGTCCATGGGGTCACAAAGAGTCAGACATGACTGAGCGACTGAACTGAACTGATTGCATTCTCCATTGCTTGGCAAGCCCCGTCATTTCCAGCTCCCTGACATCTTGAAGTCCAGCCTGATGGCTCCTTCCCTGGTGCAGGGTCTTGTCTCTGACTGCACTACTGTAATTCCCCCAGCTTTCCTGTCTCTAGTTCTCTCTTCTTCCAAAACATTCATCTCAAGATAGCTGGTATAGGATGCAGTTCTCAAACGGTTCAGTTCAGTTCAATTCAGTCCCTCAGTCGTGCTCTTTGCAACCCCATGAACCGCAGCACACCAGGCCTCCCTGTCCATCACCAACTCCAGGAGTTCACCCAAATTCATGTCCATTGAATCAGTGATGCCATCCAACCATCTCATCCTCTGTCATCCCCTCCTCCTCCTGCCCTCAATCTTTCCCAGCATCAGGGTCTTTTCAAATGAGTCAGCTCTTCACATCAGGTGGCCAAAGTATTGGAGTTTCAGCTTCAACATCAGTCCTTCCAATGAACATCCAAGACTGATCTCCTTTAGGATGGACTGGTTGGATTTCCTTGCAAGGTACTCTCAAAAGTTTAATGTATGGCAAAACCAACCAATATAATATTGTAAAATAATTTGCCTCCAATAAAAAATAAATTAATTACCAAAAAAAATAAAATTAAATTAAATAAATAAATAAATAAAAGAGTCATTTACCTCAAAAAAAAAAAAAAAAGTTTTCTCCAACACCACAGACTACACAGAAGAACTGTACAGAAAAAAGCTTCATGATCCAGATAATCACAATGGTGTGATCACTCACACTCACCTAGAGCCAGACATCCTGGAATGTGAAGTCAAGTGGGCCTTAGGAAGCATCACTACGAACAAAGCTAGTGGAGGTGATGGAATTCCAGTTGCTGTCCAAGGGACTTTCAAAAGTCTTCTCCAATACCAAATTCAAAAGTATCAATTCTTTGGTGCTCAGCTTTCTTTATAGTCCAACTCTCACACCCATACATTACAACTGGAAAAACCATAGCCTTGACTAGATGGACCTTTGTTGGCAAAGTTACGTCTCTGCTTTTTAATATTCTGTCTAGGCTGGTCATCGGAGAAGGCAATGGCAACCCACTTCAGTATTCTTGCCTGGAAAATCCCATGGACAGAGGAGCCTGGTGGGCTGCAGTCCATGGGGGTGCTAAGAGTTGGACATGACTGAGCGACTTCACTTTCACTTTTCACTTTCACGTATTGGAGAAGGAAATGGCAACCCACTCTAGTGTTCTTGCCTGGAGAATCCCAGGGACTGCGGAGTCTTGTGGGCTGCGTCTGTGGGGTCACACAGAGTCTGACACAACTGAAGCGACTTAGCTTATTCCTTCCAAGGAATAAGCGTCTTTTAATTTCATGGCTGCAATCACCATCTGCAGTGATTTTGGAGCCTCACAAAATAAAGTCTGCTACTGTTTCCACTGTTTCCCCATCCATTTGCCATTAAGTGATGGGACTGAATGCCGTGATATTAGTTTTCTGAATGTTGAGCTTTAAGCCAACTTTTTCACTCTCTTTCATTTTCATCAAGAGGTTCTTTAGTTCTTCACATTCTGCCATAAGGGTGGTGCCATCTGCATATCTGAGGTTATTGATCTCAAATGGTAACTCAGGACTATTTCAAATGAAATCGACAATTCAAGGATGTTTGAAAACAGGTAAGCGGGGCTGCCTACTCCAGCTATAAGATCGCATGGGGTCACTCATTTGAAAACTGCAAAATCTTTCTGTTATCTCCAGAGCGAAGTGCCAGCTGGCCCCACCATCTCTCTCACACACAAGTCTCCAGCCATTCCAGAAGCATCCCATGTGTGTCCTGCCCAGAGCTTCGAAATCAAGAAGACACAAACCCAGGACACTGCGTGTTTCTCCATCTCAGAAGCCAAGTTTTGACCTGCAGCTGTAGGAAGCAACCCCAGCAATGACGTGGGGGCTCGGTAGGAGGTCACGGTCCCCAAGTAGCTGTGTGTGCATCTTTCTTCATGTGCAGATCACTGAGCCAGTTGACATGATGGCCATTTGTGGGAGGTGCTTGAAGCACAGTGTCCCCCTGCCTGTGTCCATCAGTGAGGCCAGGCCAAGGCTGAAGAACTGTAGACAATACATCCCTGAGCTATCCTATCAAGAGGCAGGCCAGCTGGGTGATTATATGCCTAATCCCTGCCTTGCTTGGTTGAAGGTGTTGCCCAAGGAGGTGAAATTCCTCCCACTTCTGGGCTGCCCAAATGTGAGCTCCACACACTCCCAGCACTCAAGAAAGCTTTTAGGCCAAGAAGCATGGAGACAAGGGCAGACATGGAAGTGAGAGGCTTTCAATGAGCTGGGAACCGCCCTTTGCTGCTGCGGGGGACTCAGAAGTGGCCCCAGGAGACACAGGCCCAGCCATCACTGGTATCTGTCACACCAAGGCCTCCTGCTCATATGGCAATCTCATAGTCAATGCATTCTCCTTACTGTGATGATGCCTTGCAACTTTAATGTTAAGAAAAATTCAGAAAGCAGCCTACAAAGTGAAAATATAGAGCAGTCACAGAATCCGTGTGCTGAAGTTCATTCCACGTTTGTGATTGCATATCATTGGTAAGGGTTGCACACCAGAGGTGCAGTGGGGAACTGGGGACATTTGTCACTCTCTTGAGGAGTTAACATCTTAAAAGGAAAGAGCAGCCCACATATTTGATAGGTACGGAGAAGAAATCCGCAAAAAAAAAGCAGCAATAGAAAAAAGAGAGGTTAGGAGGGCTCACCTTAGTAGAAGAGTCAGGAAAGATCTCTTTGACGAGGTGACTTTTAAGCTTAAAACTAAATGACGTAAAGAAATTAGCTATACTCACAGTAGGGCAAAGAGTGTTTTGGGCCAAGGAGGTAGCATGTGCAAGGGCCCTGGGGCAGGAAAGACCAATGATGTTTGAGGAAATGAAGGAAGCCCGATGTGGCCAAAGAGTGTTTGAACAAGGAAAAGAGCAGTTGGGAATGAGATTGGAAGTATCGGCAGGGTCAGCTCCTGGGAAGGCTATGGACAGAGCTTGGGTTTTATCCTTGGGGGAAGTGGATAGCCACTGAAGGCTTTAAAGTCGGAGAGGGGTGACCTCTGATATGTAAATTCAAACGACTCCTATCTTCTGAACAGGAAAGAACTGAAGAAGGGCAGGAGAGGGAGGAGAAGCCTATGCAGGGCCTTGGACAGAATTCAGGTGGCAGAGAAAAATCACCATATTTTATTCATCAAGGAACCCTCCCACCCTTCGTCCAAAGGTGACTTGCTGGTAATTTACTCTCTCTTCTAACATTTGGATTATCTCGGCTTCTGATCTGAGTGCAAGAAGAGTGATTTTAAAAGGACCAGGTGGAGAACTCCAGGCTGAGTCCCAGAGCTAAGTCTGCAGTGAGAAACTAAAGTCACGGGAGACAGTTTAGGAAGTCACATACAAGTGAGAGGCAGACCAAAGAGCAAAGGTCACTGTAAGGGGCCACCCTGTGCAGGGCCAAACAGCCCCTGCACCTCACCCCAGGCAAGGCATCATCCAACGCCTGGAAGCAGCATTTCCTTGACCTTGGACAGTTCTGTAAACCTGGGGTACACACTGCTGTTCCAAAGGGCTGGCTCCAAGCAGAATGGCTTATCTTGTCCAGAAAACAGTCTCCAGTGCTGTAGGGATGTGAGCCAGTGGTGGAGCTCACAGAAGTGGTTCTACTCACACAGGGCTCCCCGTGTCTATACCCAGTGCTCTGCGTGCAGTGATCACTTAATTTCCCCAAGCGCTCGTGCAACTGGTACTGGCCTCAGCCCAGGTTACAGAGGAGACAGCTGGGGCTTGAAGTGGTGAAGTGACTTCCTCAAGGTCATCCAGGCTGTACATAGAAGTGTCCGCACCAGAATCCAGGCTGTCTGGCTGCAGGGGGGGTGTGCTCTGCTTTTCAGGGCTGTTGGTCACATACGTTTTACCCCAGCTCGCAGATGCAGAGATGCTGGGATCTCACTGCCTGCACACCCTCTGCTGGGCACCCGACGTCCTGCCCTAGAAGAGCTGGCTGTCTGTTGCCTGGTACAGAAGCGAAGCTGTCAGAGATTAGCCATGACCCAAGACAAAGTGATCCCCCTTGGAGTTCCTCACTGGGTGACGTGCGACGATTCATTTAATTGTTCAGCATCTACCGAACATCTCCGACTTCCAAAGTACAGCTGCAGGCCGGTCACAGATCGGGGGGAAGAGCCCACACCCTGGAGTCCGGGTCCTGTTCGCTCCTGGCATGCGTCATGACCCTGAGCTGCTCACTTAACTTCTCTGAGCCTAGGTTTTCTAACTCTAAGAGAGACGTGGTAAAGGTTCGGATGGACTTCAAAGAAGAAAAACAAACTGAGTGTTAGAGCAGCACATGGATCGTAGCGGAATGCTCTCCTGATGAAGGTGAAAGAGGAGAGTGAAAAGGCGGCTTAAAGGTCAGCATTCAGAAAACTAAATCATGGCATCCGGTCCCATCACTTCATGGCAAATAGACGGGGAAACAGGGGAAATAGTGGCTGACTTTACTTTCACTTCAGTTCAGTTCAGTTGCTCAGTAGTGTCCGACTCCTTGCGACCCCATGAATCACAGCACGCCAGGCCTCCCTGTCCATTACCAACTCCTGGAGTTCACTCAAACTCATGTCCATCGAGTCGGTGATGCCATCCAGCCATCTCATTCTCTGTCGTCCCCGTCTCCTCCTGCCCCCAATCCTTCCCAGCATCAGAGTCTTTTCCAGTGAGTCAACTCCTCGCATGAGGTGGCCAAAGTATTGCAGTTTCACTTTGGGGGGCTCCAAAATCACTGCAGATGCTGATTGCAGCCATGAAATTAAAAGACGCTTACTCCTTGGAAGGAAAGTTGTGACCCACCTAGACAACATATTAAAAAGCAGAGACATTACTTTGCCAACAAAGGTGTGTCTAGTAAAGGCTATGGTTTTTCCAGTAATCAGGTATGGATGTGAGAGTTGGACTATAAAGAAAGCTGAGCGCCGAAGAATTGATGCTTTTGAACTATGGTGTAGGAGAAGACTCTTGGGAGTCCCTTGGACTGCGAGGAGACCCAACCAGTCCATCCTAAAGGAGATCAGTCCTGGGTGTTCTTTGGAAGGACTGATGCTGAAGCTGAAACTCCAATACTTTGGCCACCTCATGAGAAGAGTTGACTCACTGGAAAAGACTCTGATTCTGGGAAAGATTGGGGGCAGGAGGAGAAGGGGATGACAGAGGATGAGATAGTAGGATGGCATCACCGCCTCAATGGACATAAGTTTGGGTGGACTCCAGGAGTTGGTGATGGACAAGGAGGCCTGGTGTGCTGGAGTCCATGGGGTCTCAAAGAGTCAGACACGACTGAGTGACTGAACTGAACTAAGAATGCTTTAATCCTGCCAAGGCAAACCACACATGACTGTAATCACGAAGGTGCTGGCAGCCTGGGCCTAAGGAGGTCTCTGGATCCACTTTGACTATTCAGCCCTTTGGGTGAACAAAGCTGACAAAAGTTTTGCAGTTTATAAATGATAAGTATTTGGGTCTTAGGCACCTAGATGCACAGAAGGTAGGTGGAAGTCTCATTTCAGCTGATCCAAATTTCCTTCCACTTGAATCTCTGATCCAACCTGTTTCCTCCAAGTGAAATCAACTTGATTACCCTCAGTATCAGGAAGCTCACTGCCTATAAGGCAGTCTCTTCTTAGCTGTCCTTTTGCAAACTGTCTTTCTTATGCTCTGTCTAAAGGGGGACCCTTCCCCACACCCACAGTAATCTAGTAGATGAATGACCTTCTCTGGTACCTTCTGCTGAACAATTAAAGGTCAGAGGAGGGTCAGGTGGCTGAGGGAAAGATAAAATCTAGGCTCTTTACATCTCCCAGATGGAGGCCAGGATGTTTTAATAAGGATATGATTTATGATGAAACCTATACTTCTTTCCTGATTGGAAAAGGGTGGCTGGAGCTTTCTTCATGTCAGCTGTAAGGTGGATCAAGTCTCTCTATCATGTTTTTCTGCATACTCTGCTCCTTTTGGGAAAGGCTGCATGCTAAGTCACTTTAGTCATGTCTGACTCTGCAACCCTATAGACTGTAGCCCACCAGTCTCCTCTGTCCATGGGATTCTCCAGGCAAGAATACTGGAGTAGGTTGCCATGCCTCCTCTAGGGAATCTTCCCAACCCACAGATCGAACCCATGTCCCCTGCATTGGCAGGTGGGTTCTTTACCCCTACAGCCATCCCAGGGAGTCTGCTTCCCAATAAATAAATAACAGCAAATCACAGATGAGTCCTTCCTATCCTGGAATTATATATGATTTACCAGGACTAAGTGCACAACATGCCACTTCCAAGTTGGGGGGTGGGGGTGGTCCGGAGAGAAAACCCAGGGCAGCCTCCGAGTTGTCTGAATCCCAAATATGAGCCTTGAAGGAAAGAGTTTAGTTTCTGTTCTCCCAGAGAAGAGAATCAACAGAGAAATAATGATAGGGTGCAGTGAAGGGAACAAAACGAATAAATAAGCCCTCTCTGAACTGGATTCAAACATTTATTTTACATGAAAGAGGGCTAATGACATTCAATAGGATAGAGGAAATCAAAAAGTCATAGCCAGCAGCCACTCTTTTAAACCAGATTTTGAGCACAACCCCCCCAAGGGCTGTTCCCACCAATTTTCCAATAAATCACACACTGACTTTTAGAAGAGACAGATATTTAATTCGTGCATTAGAACCACGGGGCCATGACCGAAGGCTGAGGCCCCGCGGCCCATGCTCTTCCTGCACAGTCCCTTAAACCACCCGGCTATAAAACGATGCGTTAATTGGGTAATTAAGCACCAGGCTGCTGCAGGATGAGTGGCTGATGGCTGACCTTTGGGGCCGAGATCAAAGTTCGAGGGTTAAAGGACTTGCCCCATTGGGAGCCCACGGCTTCCTCTTCTGCTTCAGGTAGTTAGATTATAATTAATTATTTAAACAGAGGGTCCCATCCTGGGGCTGAGGTACCCGGATGAGAAGGCAGTGAGCTGGAGGGTGTTAATTACCTCCTCTCAGTATGAGCTGAAGTCAGCCTGCCCTGTGTGTCCAGGAGGGCAGATGGTGGGGGAAAAACACTGCCTCTGGGGCTGGTCCTCCAGGCAGCACACTGGGGCACAGAAAGGACCAAGATCCTCCCGTGAGTGAGGGCATTCCCCCTCCCACATATGCATGCAAGTGTGCACACGTGTGCATGCACACATACACACGTGTACACACGTGCATACACACACATTTGTACACACAAAGTCTTCCCCTATCTGCTCATTTAACAATGAATGCTTGTTCTGGACAATGCAACAGGGGTCAGTGCCTCCCAGGGCTCGAGGTTTGTCCAGCATGACAGAGAAACGCAGTCACCATGGCCTGATACAGAAGCAGAGGGCAAAGAACAGGACACCCCCGTTCTCCGCATCTCCCAAATCCCACATGCGTGCACCCAAGGGGGAGAAGCTAGCGTCTCCTCCCTCTGGAGCAGGGCTCAGGAGGGAAATAAAGACGGTGTCTAAGGAGGGGATGGAGAAGGAAACAGCAACCCACTCCAGTGTTCTTGTCTGGAGAGTCCCATGGACAGAGGAGCCTGGAGGGCTACCGTCTACGGGGTCGCAAGAGTCGGACATGACTGAGTGACTGAGTACAGAGGGGACGTGCACAGACCTCGTCGCGGGGGGAGTCGGCCGGTGGGGAAATCGAGGCTCCTGATGGAGGGGGAGCTGAGAGCTGAAGCCTGGGACCCGGCAGGCCCAGCACTTAGGGGTGTCCAAGGTGTTCCCCGCAGAGGGGACAGCCTGAGGGAGCGCGAGAGAGAAGGAGGCCCGGCGCTGGAGTGAAGGGGTGAGGTGGGGCGGGAGGCAGAGAGGCCCTGAGAGACCCCACTCCTGGATATACCCGCCCCCATAAGGAAGACACTGGAAGGTTTACAGGAGCGTGTGCATTGGGTGGAGTGGGCAAGTAACCAGGTCAGATTCGCAAGGTTGCAACAGGACCCAGGGGGTCTCCCTGATGGCTCAGCAGGTGAAGAGCCCGCCCACAGAGCAGGAGACACAGGACACCTGGGTTCAATCCCTGGGTCAGGAAGGTCCCCTGGAGGAAGAAATCGTGACCCACTCCAGTATTCCTGCCTAAAATTCCCATGGAAAGAGGAGCCGGGTGGGCTACAGTCTGTGGGATTTCAAAGAGTCAGACACCACTGAGCACGCATGCAAGCACACAACTGGACGCAAGTCCGAATCCAAGGCAGAGGCCCTGGCCCAGCCGGAGGGAAGGAGGCAGAGGGTCCACCAGCCCCACGCCCCCTCCACTTGAAACACACACCCTTCCCCCATCCTGATCCATGGCTGCTGGCGGTGTGGTGGGTCGGGGGGTGTCAGGGAGCCCAGTCACGGGAAGGTTGGAACTCCTCTTGAGGCCCTGCCTGGGGCGCACCCCTCAAAAAGCCAAAAGGCAGGGGCTGCAGAGGGAAGCCTGCTGGGAGGACTGGGGGCTGGAGATGCTTCCTTCTCTGGCCTCTTCAGATCGGGATGATGCTGGCCAGGGTCACAGACTCAGCCAGGAGAACCCAGAGCCCTCCTCTCTAAAGTCCCTAGGGCACGCTCATGTCGCTACCGTGTGCTTCCGCCACTGTCTCCCGCAGACAGACAGCCCCTTGAGGGTCTCCCTCACCTTGTACCCTCGGTCCTCAACACCCGACCTGGTGGGGAGACAGCCCTGTCCCCGGCCCGCCACCTCCGGTCACCGCTGCTTCGGGGTCGGAGGCAAGGACCTTCGGGGTCGGAGGTGAGGACCTTCTCCCCATCAGCTGCAGGATCAGCCCCCAGTCTTAGAAAACTGGCTTCCTGGGCCCGTCTGGACGAGGTCAATACGGCAGCCATGGAGGCCGGGAAGGCCACTGAAGATCACGCCTGCTGTTATGGGCACGGCCACATTGCGACAAAGCCGCATCCATCCATAAAGGGAAGCTGGGCTGCGACTCTGTCGGCAGCTGAAAATCCTACCCTGAGTTTGCACCTTAATGAAAGAGGCAATGGAGAGGTTTTCATTTCCCCCAACCCCGCAGGGTAGAGCGCCTGCTCTGAGATACAAATGAGACCCAGACGCCAGGCTTAGCAAACCCACAAATTACAACACCTCTGAGACGCCCGTTGTGTCCAGGCTGACTCAAGCAGGTCTGCATGTCCCTGCATCCCCAAAACAATAGCTCAAGTAGTCATCAGATGGCCAGAAACCAAAGCTACCGTCATTAACAGCCAAGAGGTGCTGTTAATTAAAGTATCCCTCGCCCATTATGTAGAGAGAATGGCTATTTCTATTTGAAGCCTGCTGGTTGGATAACTGCTTCCATTAAAACAAAAAACTCACTCTGAGATACGATTTAACACGCAAGTGCTTTTGGGGTTTGCGACCGGCTGCCTGCTCACGTGGTTGAAACACACGCACCAGATTTTCAGGGCCCGCGACTGCCAGCGTCTATCTGCACTCCAGCGTTCAAGGAAACAGATACATTCTCCTGAATTAAACTCTGCTCACAATGGCAGTGCCAAAGTCAGCAAAGGCATGCCAGAAGCTGGAAAAGGGGCCGGAGCATCAGAAGCCAGCCATTCAGAAATGTCATCTTTCATCTGTTTGTTTGTCTGGCTTACTCATGGTGTCTGAGCTTGGGGTACTTACCACAGGGCTGGACCTTGTAACAGTCACTGGACTAGAACAGTTAATCAGCCACACCCAGAGCCTGTCCACATTGCAGTGCCTGTCCCGGGGCTTACAGGGAATCCCGGAGCAAAGACAGAAATTAAGGCGCTGACAGCACACATGAAATACCCTGGGAGCTCCCAGAACGCAGGGCCTTTGAGACATGTGGGTGCAGAAGTCTCCACACAGAGCCCCTGGGACCAGCAGGCACCAGATGTGGCACCTCAAGCTGTCTCCTTGCTGACAACCCGCGGATGGAGTGAGACATTCCAGAGGTCTTGGCAATCTGATAAATTCAACTCAAGAGCTGAAACCTAATACAGAGAGCGGTGTTAGCAGGTGCTATAAGGCTGGGGCCATTCTAAGGATCCTCTTGAGCTTCCGTCTGTGCTGGCGATGCTCTCACTTGCACATCTGCGCGCTCTTCCCCGATGGTCTGCAGTGAGATGCTTAGACTAATATTGGGAGCAGTCTGTCCCCCAAAGCAAGAAGCTGTAGAGACTAGAGTCTTCCAATCAGCCCCCAGACCGGGATGAAGGCTTCCCAGCTCATCAACAGTGGTGGGGAAAACCTCTCCCCTCCAGGCACAAATGATGAAACAGTGACCCGCTCACTCCATGGTGTCGGCTGAGGCCAGTCACGTCGAACCTGAATCCCAGGTACTAAGTTTGCAGGATGAGGAGTAATTGGAAAGAGAGAGGAGGCAAGGAAGGAAGGAGGGAGGGAGGAAGGGGAAGAAGGAAGGAAGGAGTGATGGGAGGGAGGGGAAGGAAAGGAGGAAGCAGGGAAGGAAGAAAGGAAAAAAAGTGGCTCAGGTCTATTTCGCTCAGACACAGATTCACCCCTTGACACACAGTTCAGTTCAGTTCAGTCGCTCAGTTGTGTCCGACTCTCCGCGACCCCATGAATCACAGCACGCCAGGCCTCCCTGTCCATCACCAACTCCCGGAGTTCACTCAAACCCGTGTCCATCGAGTCAGTGATGCCATCCAGCCACCTCATTCTCTCTCATCCCCGTCTCCTCCCACCCCCAATCCTTGCCAGCATCAGAGTCTTTTCCAGTGAGTCAACTCTTCGGTACTCTAAATAATTTTTAGAGGAGAAACAGATGAAGTCAGTAGATATTACCAAGGCTAATCTAAACCTACTATAAAATTCTCTTTCAGTATAGTATAAATTGCAACATCATTGATTCACTAGTATTATTTTATGAGAACAAATGATTGCTGATGAAAGCCACTGCAGGTGATAAAGGAACTTGAGAAGGCAAGGCTGCCAGCTTTGGGTTCCGAAGCAGCTGCGTCCTTAATTACGTTGCCTGATTTATACTCTATTAAATCTGTATATAAGTAACCCATTTCTCTGAAAGCATTTAAACCTCTTATATTCTACCAAACACGGTGCTTTTATTTGAAATAAATGTATCCAGCTCTTTGGGGAACATATGGTATATTTCTCTCTTATTAATAATTCAGTTCAAATGAGCAAAAATTAGTTGGTGCAGTTATGGCTGATTTTGTCCTGAAAAGATCCGCATTAATTTTAGACGTTTTGTAAATTGGGCTATTAAATAAAAGCATTATATGTGAATTACCCTTTAAATTTTAAGCAACTTGGTAGTTTAATGGTATTTTCTAGTCAGATTCATTTTCAATCTTTAAAAAATTATAGTCATTATGGTAAGACAAATTTTAGAAACCTGCTCCTTCTATCCAATTACATATTGTACTAATAAGCAAACTAGAAAACTTTTATGTCCTCATTTCAGTGTTCAGTCCTGCTCAGCTCCCTTTTTGGCTTTCATCCGTCTTCTGTGACGTTTCCTAGGAAGAGGCTGGTCCTCCCTGAACAGCTCTGATAAGGGGCCAGGCTCTAGGGGAGCTGAGTTCATCCATGAGGTGACCTACCGTGGAGATGGAGCTCCCAAGTTCTTCTTTAGGGTCATTAGCTCTCTGCCGATGGGGCTTCCACTCTGGATGGTGACAACGCCTCACTAACGGTGCAGAGCTCTGTGCCTACAAGACCCCAGCCAGGTAATTTTGCTAGAAAGATCAAGGGATTCCTAACTGGCCAGGACTGCAAGGAGATCCAAACGGTCCATCCTAAAGGAAATCAGTCCTAAATATTCATTGGAAGGACTGATGCTGAAGCTGAAACACCAATACTCAGGCCACCTGATGTGAAGAACTGACTCACTAGAAAAGACCCTGATGCTGGGAAAGACTGAAGGCGGGAGAAGGGGACGACAGAGGATGGGATGGTTGGATGGCATCACCGACTCAATGGACATGAGTTTGTGTAAACTCTGGGAGTTGGTGATGGACAGGGAAGCCTGGCGTGCTGCAGTCCATGGGATCACAAAGAGTCGGACAGGACTGAGTGACTGAATTGAATTGAACCGGCCAGGAGGTCTTAGTTATAGAAGATGGACCCAGAGTTCATCAGCTCTGCGGTCCAGCCTGGCAGAGACACCCAAGGCCAGGACCAGTCAGTGGTCCCTCCCCAGCTGCTCAGGAGAGCAGGGCTGGTCTGTGAAGGCCAGGATCCCAGTGGTCCTCCTGAGAGGCTTCCCTTGTTCAGCCCCATTCAGAGAGCCTGGGAGAAATGACAGGGCTCTGAGGATGGCTAGTGTCTCAGCTCTGAGCTTGACTGACTCTGTGATCTTAGGTGATCCAGCCGACTGTTAAAGCACGGTGCCCACTGGGTACAGTCATGCTTTCTATCCACCTACCTCAACCCCTGGAGCAGCACTGTACTCACACCAACCCTTCCACCACTGTCCTCAGAACAGTAACTCCAAGACGAGAATCCTCTGTCATCCCTTCTCCCAAATCCCCAGTTCCTTCCTGCATGAGGGTCCATGTTTTCCAAGTAGCTCGCTGGATGCTGAAATAGGCATCATGCTGCCATATCCATGGATAGCCTGGGTGAATGGGAAAACCACGTGGGGTCCCTTGTAAGCATCCAGCCCAGCTGTTCTGCCATACCTGGCTGCTGAGCATGGTACTTCCTGGAAGGGCTGGGAAGTGGCCTGAGTAGAGAGTTTGAGGCAGAGCAAACATTCATTTTATCACATGCAGACAACTGTCAGATCTCCATCCCCTGGAGCAGACCTGCCCTGATGCACAGAGATGGCTTCCATTGTCATGATGGGAAAAGTGGGGTCTTAGGAGGAGACAGGCCTACCAGAGGCTATATGGGGGAGTCTGGGGATGCTCCATGGTGAAAATTTACACAATAGATCATCAAACCCCTTTATGTTCTGGTCACCTGAGATGGCCCCCAGTCATGTGCCAGCCCCTGGAAGCAGACACAGAACAGTTCCTAGGGACACAGATTCTTCTGTTGGCTGTCCTGCCACTTACCAGTGTGTGGCCTTGGCCACACATTATTCAGCATCCCTGTAACTCAGGCCCCAACAGTGAAATGGGAAGAATGTTACTGATTTCATAGATGGAATGAGTTAATGCATACCAAGTCTCCAGCCAAGGACATTTGGCTCTCAGAAACTCTCCAGCCAATGACATTTAGGGGGAAAAAAAATAGTGTGAACCACCAGCTGGGGTCTCCATGGCAGGTCAACTCATGTGCCCCTAAATAACAATGTCTGAAGGATTGTTTCTGAGACACACTTACTTCCACCCTGGCTCATTTCACCCAGCCAGATGCCAGGCCACTCCTGACTGCTGTGATCTACTAGCTTTGAGAACACAGCCCAGTGTGCCCAATATCTGCCCATTAAAGGAACACTGCCTTGGTATCCATGACAACTCCACCATGGGAAAGACCAGGCTGGAAATGCCACCTTGATAGGCTCAAAACTGAAGTCCTGGTCCAAGCAGGAAGAGGTCATAAGCACAGATTGCTTAGCTTTATACATTATTTTAACACTTTCTACGTCACTCTAATGCTTTCAAAGCACTTCCCTGCACATGTTGCTATTTAATCACCCCTTCAAACCAGGGTTATTCTTCCCAGCGATTACTATTTCCTGTGAATGGCTGAGGTTAATCTATTTCTCCGAGGTCTCACGGTAAGAAATAGAGGAACTGGGGTTCAAATGCAGGCTCCAGAGTCCATTCTTGATGATTACACTGTATTATGTGAAAGACCAAAGGTCTCCTTGTCTGCGGTCCTCAAAACAGAGCCAGGGGACTGTGATGGTTAATGATGTATCAACTCGGCTGGGCTGCAGTGACCAGACATGTGGGATGTTATTCTAGATGGTTCTGTGAAGGTGCTTTTGGATGAGATTAAATCAAGGGACTCTGTAAAGCAGATTGCCCTCCATGAGGTGGGTGGGCCTCATATAATCAGCTGAAGACCTGAGTGGACAATGACTAATCTCCCCCACCCCCAAACAAGAGTTCTGCCAGCAAGCGGCCTCCAGATTTGAACTGCCACACAAGTTGTTTATTGATATTGATTAAAAAAACAGCTGAATGAAGTGGTCCCAAAGTTTCCAAACCCAACTTCTTCTAGAGGATGACTATATCAGGAGAGATGGAAAAGACTGGACATATGGTCTAGAAAAGGGTGGTGTCAGAGGACACTCAGGCGCTGAGATGCCTGCCCAAGAACAGATGAGGCAGCAACCTCTCTGTACTCTAGTGATGTGGGAACAAGAGGGCTCTTCTAAAAAAAGCACAGAAGGAAATACTTATGTACATGTCATGTCATTAGCCTGCAGGTCTCTGGACCATAGGTTATTATTTAGGTGAGTGGCTTAAAGGAATTAAGTGCATCCAGAAGATTGCTCAGTTAGGTTCTTGTTGGCATCAAGTGGCCCAGGGGGTTTATGGGAGAGCCATCCAGATACTGATATGTGAGCAGCTCTGTGTATAGTTAGTTACAGGCAGCCACAAACTCAAGCAGCATCACCATCTGTCCCTTCCTATCAGAGTAAGACCCTTAGAAGATGACAAGCCAATTGTCTGGCATTAGAATGAAAAGTACTCTCAATGCCTAAGGTTGAAGACAGAAATTAGCCTGGATCCAGGAAGCTGACCATCCAGGTACAGCATGAATGAGGTATCAGTTCAGTTCAGTTCAGTTCAGTTCAGTCGCTCAGTCATGTCCGACTCTTTGCGACCCCATGAATCACAGCACGCCATGCCTCCCTGTCCATCACCAACTCCCGGAGTTCACTCAAACTCATGTCCATCGAGTTGGTGGTGCCATCCAGCCATCTCATTCTCTGCCGTCCCCGTCTCCTAATACCATGGATATATCTGCAATGCAATTGGTAGCAATAATAATGATAAGATATGAATTATATTGCAATGACATTAACGTCACCATCCTATCCCAGAGGACAGGGTAGAGAGAGACAGATGAGTTAACAAACTAGAATGATCCAAATTTCCAGGTGCCATGAGAAAGCAGTTCAGCAAAAAGGGCCAGTTCTCCCATGAGTGGTAGGGGATCAAGGCAGAGAATGTCAATTGATTCTTGAGCTGAAACTTCCAAGATGAACTGGCTTTCTACTCTGAAGAGGTGAGGAGACTGCCTGGTACAGTGTTCCAGACAGAAAAAGTAAGGTATACAAAACACGGAGGTGGCAACAGGCTTAGCTCATCCAATGAGCCCTGAGGGATTGAGGCTGGAGGGTGGGGGGCAAGAAGTACAGGACGTTGAGATGAACAGTGAGGCCAGAAGTAGGCGGGGGCAAGGTCTCCAACAATGGGTCATGCAGTTGATGAGATTCAACTGCATGAACACTCTTGATGCCTCCATTAAAAAGCAGAAGAGAAATCTATTTTCTGAGTTCAGACCATGGTCTTTGAAATCTCCCCAGCTGCAAGGAAGCATGTAACATAATCCATCAGAAGAAAATTCTCCCAACACAACAGAGAGTAATGTGTCAAATAGTTGTGCATGGAGAGGTTTGGAAAGGAGTCCACTGAAGGGGTGGGAATGGGGAAAGGCCTGTGATCTCCAGCCCACTGTCTCTGTCCATTATTCAAAAGGTAGCTGGCTTGCCTGGTGGCTCAGTTGGTAAAGAATCTGCCTGCAATGTGGAAGACCTGTGTTCGATCCCTGGGTTGGGAAGATCCCCTGGAGGAGGGCATGGAAATCCACTCCAGTATTCTTGCCTGGAGCATTTCATGGACAGAGGAGTCTGGCAGGTTACAGTCCATGGTATTGCAAAGAATCAGACACAACTGAGCAAATAAACACAGCATGAAGACTAAGCATTGGCCAAGCTGTTGTTTAGTTGCTGAGTTGTGTCCAACTCTTGATACCCTATGGACTGTAGCCCACTAGGCTCCTCTGTCCTTGGGATTTTTCAAGCAAGAATCCTGAAGTGGATTGCCATTTCCTCCTCCAGGTGATCTTTCTGACCCAGGGATTGAACCCATGATTCTTCCACACCTCCTGCATTGGCAGGCAGATTCTTTACTACTGAGCCACACAAGAAGTCCACTGGCTAAGTTACAAGCAGGAAAACAACTGCCAGAGACACATATCTTATCTCAGTGGGTCTTCATATTTAAGTAAAAATGGCCTTGAAATTGTAATATTATCTACTGACCCTGGCTCTGGACACAAATGCAATCTTAATAAAATATCTACACATTTATAAAACAAAAATGCTTCTTATCTACTAGTCATCATATTCAAGGCACAAGTCTAACTCAAAGTGTCATGGTGATTAAAGGAGAAATGGAAACAGCTTTATTCATCTGTGGATCATGCAGGTATCAGTTTGATCATTGGTAGTAATGTATAAGAGATACACAAAGAATTAAATGAGGGATTGGAGAAAATTGATAAATAGATTAAATATTTTTATACTGATGTGCTTGATGCAGCTTGTATTAGGATAAGTATTCCAGTTGAGCTATTGCAAATCCTGAAAGATGATGCTGTGAAAGTGCTCCACTCAATATGCCAGCAAATTTGGAAAACTCAGCAGTGGCCACAGAACTGGAAAAGGTCAGTCTTCATTCCAATCCCAAAGAAAGGCAATGCCAAAGAATGATCAAACTACTGCACAATTGCACTCATCTCACATGCTAGTAAAGTCATGCTCAAAATTCTCCAAGCCAGGCTTCAGCAATATGTGAACCGTGAACTCCCAGATGTTCAAGCAGGTTTTAGAAAAGGCAGAGGCACCAGAAATCAAATTGCCAACATCCGCTGGATCATGGAGAACACAAGAGAGTTCCAGAAAAACATCTATTTTTGCTTCATTGACTATGCCAAAGCCTTTGACTGTGTGGATCACAATAAACTGTGGAACATTCTGAAAGAGATGGGAATCCCAGACCACCTGACCTGCCTCTTGAGAAACCTGTTTGCAGGTCAGGAAGCAACAGTCAGAACTGGACATGGAACAACAGACTGGTTCCAAATAGGAAAAGGAGTACGTCAATGTTGTATATTGTCACCCTGCTTATTTAACTTATATGCAGAGTACATCATGAGGAATGCTGGGCTGGAAGAAGCACAAGCTGGAATCAAGATTGCTGGGAGAAATATCAATAACCTCAGATATGCAGATGACACCACCCTTATGGCAGAGAGTGAAGAGGAACTCAAAAGCCTCTTGATGAAAGTGAAAGAGGAGAGTGAAAAGATTGGTTTGAAGCTCAACATTCAGAAAACAAAGATCATGGCATCTGGTCCCATCACTTCATGGGAAATAGATGGGGAAACAGTGGAAACAGTGTCAGACTTTATTTTTGGGGGCTGATCACTGCAGATGCTGATTGCAGCCAGGAAATTACAAGACGCTTACTCCTTGGAAGGAAAGTTATGACCAACCTAGATAGCATATTAAAAAGCAGAGACATTACTTTGCCAACAAAGGTCCATCTAGTCAAGGCTATGGTTTTTCCAGTGGTCATGTATGGATGTGAGAGTTGGACTGTGAATAAAACTGATTGCCGAAAAATTGATGCTTTTAAACTGTGGTGCTGGAGAAGACTCTTGAGAGTCCCTTGGACTGCAAGAAGATCCAACCAGTCCATTCTAAAGGAGATCAATCCTGGGTGTTCATTGGAAGGACTGATGCTAAAGCTGAAACTCCAATACTTTGGCCACCTCACGTGACGAGTTGACTCACTGGAAAAGACTCTTGATGCTGGGAGGGATTGAGGGCGGGAGGAGAAGGGGACGACAGAGAATGAGATGGCTGGATGGCATCACCGACTCGATGGACATGAGTTTGAGTGAACTCCGGGAGTTGGTGATGGACAGGGAGGCCTGGCGTGCTGTGATTCATGGGGTCACAAAGAGTCGGTCACGACTGAGCGACTGAACTGAACTGAATGTTAGTTACTTAAAACTCAACATTCACAACACTAAGATCATGGCATCCGGTCCCATCACTTCATGGCAAATAGATGGGGAAACAATGGAAACAGTGACAGACTTTATTTTCTTGGGCTCCAAAATCACTGCAGATGGTGACTGCAGCCATGAAATTAAAAGACATGTGCTCCTTGGAAGAAAAGCTGTGACAAACCTAGACAGCATATTAAAAAGTTGAGACATTTATTTTGCCTACAAAGATTCATATAGTCAAAGATATGGTTTTTCCAGTAATCATGCAGGGATGTGAGAGCTGGACAATAAAAAAGACTGAGCACCAAAGAATTGATGCCTTCAAACTGTGGTTGCTGTCGAAGATTCTTGAGAATCCCTTGGACTGAAGGAGATCAAACCAGTCAATCCTAAAGGAAATCAACCCCGAATATTCTTTGGAAGGACTGATGCTGAAGCTGAAGCTCCAATACTTTGGCCACCTGATGCAAAGAACTGACTCATTGGAAAAGACCCTGATGCTGGGAAAGACTGAAGGCAGGAGAAGGGGATTACAGAAGATGAGATGGTTGGATAGTATCACCGACTCAATGGACATTAGTTTGAGCAAACTCCAGAAAATAGTGAAGGTCAGGGAAGCCTGGCTTATCACAGTCCATAGCATTGCAAAGAGTCGGACACAACTGAGCAACTGAACAGCAACAACAATGTCAGTTACTAAAACAAAACCCCAGAATCTCCATAGTGTAACCTAATAGGAGTTTCTTTCTAGTTCAAACAAAATTTCTTTCTGGTTCTACTATACAGAGGCAGGGTCTTCTCCATTTATCCTACAGATTGGAAGAGAGAATACGAATCACAAGAAAAGGTTCTCTTCACCTTGAAGAGATGCATGAATCCATTCTTATACCCAGAACTCAATCGTAAGTCTCCATCCAACAGCAAAGGAGGCTGGGAAATGTGGTCTAGCCATACGCCCAAGATGAGAGCACAGGTGTGAGCATGAGCCGTCTTGCCTTCATAGCTTAATACATCCAAAAGTGAAGCGAAGTCACTCAGTCGTATCCGACTCTTTGCGATCCCATGGACTGTAGTACCAGGCTCCTCCATCCATGGAATTTTCCAGACAAGAGTACTGGAGTGGGTTGCCATTTCCTTTTTCAGGGGATCTTCCTGACCCAGGGATCAAACCTGGGTCTCCCGCATTGCAGGCAGTCGCTTTACCGTCTGAGCCACCAGGGAAGACCAAAATCGGACTTTAAAAATAGATTATAAAACAGCAATAAATATTTTTCAAAAATGACTGCTTTCATTCCTATTCCTCCACTCTCCAAAGTTGTGCAACCATGACCCATGTACCCCTGGAGACGTAATATAAAACATAAATCAACAAATTCTGCTATAAAACCTTGTACAGCTCATGTGTGGGAAAAGCTGGTGCTGGCAAGTGGGGTCAGTACACATTTCCAAAACGTGTCCCATTCCTCATTCATGGCCTTCAGCCACGGTAGAAATACAGGATACCAACTTGCCCCAAATGTCTACTCCGTTGTCTAAACTGGATTGAAACCACCAACTCTCAGAATCCAATGACTTGACTTCAAACAAATTAGCCGTTGGACAAAGAAGTCAGTTCTTTTGCCATCTGCTTAGAGAGAGCCAGAACCACCACCCAGCAGGTCAATAGCATTCTAGACCGAGGCTGCGACTCCATCCAGACATCACTGCTCACCCAGCAAACAGATGATGCCGGCGACTATACCCCTGACCTGGCCATTTCTCACACAGCAGGAGCGACCCCATAATTTCTCCATCCCGGCTTCTTGGGGTCTACTTAGATGAAGACACACAACCATGTGCTGGGGATGTGACAGCTGAAGGGGGAGTGCAGGCTGCATGATTATGGCTAATCATTGTCCCCCTGTCCCTGGGTGGTTGATACTTATCAATGAATGGCACCAAATGTGGTGTAAAATCCCAGATAATTAACCGTGAACTGGGGATAACTTAGCCCAGGCCCATTTCATTCATATTTTAGAGGGAAGACACACAGGTAAACAATTCAAACCTTGGTGTTTATACCACCCCCACGTTTGGGAATGAAGCTTCAGTATTGTCTCTTGCAGGCTGTAAATTCAAAAGAGACCCACAATTTCTGTCTGGCAAAAGGCAAGGCCCAAACTGACAGGACAGGGGAGAATTTATTTTTTCCCCTTTTATCCTTAGCCGAAGTTATTATCACAACTGCCGGGGAATTTGTGAGATTGGGAGATAAGGATCTTAATGATTCTTTGGAGACCCGTCAATCACCGCAAACTGCTACCAGGATCGAAATTACATCTGCATTTGAATTAGCAACATTACTCGCCAATTTAGATCAGAGTGAACATTTTTCCATTGAAGATGGAATTAAATTAGAAAATGAGTGAGTCTTTAATTTCCAGATTATAAATCACTGAAAATAATTCAACTCCTGTACCTTAAGGCCAATTACATTATCCTAAGCGACATTTTATCTCCCAAGCTTCGGAGTGATTTGGTGACAGGAGCCTTCACACAAATCAGTCTCGCTACAGCAGCAAGAAGTGTGTCCGCCCACCGAGTCATACACAGGACACACCAGGAACCGTTTTCCTGCCGAAGCTCATTTTACATAAAATTTGCTTGTCTGCTTGGTCGTGTATTTTTGTGTTCTAATGGACTGATGCCGTAGCCAGATACGAGGCCTGAGTTAAGTTAGGTTCAGCAATGAAATTTTAAAAGGATTGAGCTTGTTCCAGACTGAGGCATCTTCACCCCTTCCATGTCCTTCTTTCCTTTGGTCTACAAAAGACAAAGATGTCAAGGATGTTTCTGAGGATGAACAGTCTGCGCTCAGCTTCCTGTGTTCACGACGCCACGTATATCCTCCTTTACCACCTTTCACTGGCATTATTGTCTGATGTCCACACAACTGCCTCTGCCTAGACTGAGCAGCTCGGAGGGCAGGGCGTATTGTGCTAACGCCCGGATCCATCCGGCAAAGGGATGAGAATAGGTGTTTGTTAAGTATTAAGTGCAAAAAAGGATCAAACGAGTGGATGACGTGAGGCCCTCTCCACCAGATGAATAGCTCTCATAGGGATGAAACAGACAGACAACAGGCAGCCCACCTGCCTCCTCACCATCTTCCCCAGCACAACCCAGGGTCCACCAGAGAGCCAGGGAGGGCCCTCTGGCACTAGCAGGGTCTCATTTTCTAGGGTCCACCTGGCCTACACAAAGGTCAAGGAGCCTCCCCCACAGACCACAGACCTTGCTTAACCTATGAGAAAAGTAGACTTGACCGAGAAAACTTCTGAGTCCCTGATGCAGGGACCAAGGAGAAATAAAAAAAGGAAAAGCCTGAAGTTGTTAGGAGATCGGGAAACGTTTTGAACTATGCTGGCTTTTTAACAAGGGCTTTCACTGTGGCTCAGATGGTATAGAATCTGCTTGCAATGTGGGAGACCAGGGTTTGATCCTTGGGTCAGGAAGAACCCCTGAAGAAGGGAATGGCTAACCACTTCCGTATTCGTGCCTCTAGAATCCCATGAACAGAGGAGCCTGGCAGGCTACAGTCCATAGGATTGCAAAGAGTCAGACACAACTGAGTGACTAACACACATTTGCAGGCAGGGAAGGAAGCAGAAGAAAACATTGTTCTTCCCCTAAGATGCAGATGGTGACGGGGGGTGGGGTGGGGGGTGGAGTGTGCCGATAGATGACCTGCTCTCTTGTTAGAGAGGAAAGACCCCCTGTGCCCCTTCCCTACCTGGCCTTGCATGGTTGGAAGCACAGGGGCTCCAGCCAGTGCCCAGTTTCTGCTCCCTCTCCCCACTCAGCAGCCCTCAGTCCTCTGGCCTCGCCAAGGGAGGCCCCACACACTTCCCCATCCTGGCAGGACCAGACACCAGGCTCTCGGTCTTGGGTGAGGGCGGCTGTGGTTGGACCACATCACAGCTTGGAGCATTTTCCACATCAGCCTCTGAGCCCCTTACCAGGGTGGCCCCAGGACAGGGACTCTCCTCGGCCGTTCTCTACTCAGGTCCAACAGTGTAGGCTCTCCAGGGACAAGCATGTGTGCAGAATGAGTGTTGTCAGTCACTGGGAACTGAGCCGTCATCCAGGGGATCAGGGTTCCTCCAGACACCCCAACTGGGAAAGGAGAGCCAAGAGGACTGGCTCTGAACCCCGATTCACACACACACACACACACACACACTCACGTGTGTGCCTCGACCCCAGCAGATGCTTGTTTAGTCTCTGTCCATTCCATTCCATTCCATTCAGTCGCTCAGTCGTGTCCGACTCTTTGCGACCCCGTGAACTGTAGCCTACCAGGCTTCTCCGTCCATGGGATTCTCCAGGCAAGAACACTGGAGTGGGTTACCATTTCCTTCTCCAGGGGATCTTCCCGACCCAGGGATCGAACCCGGGTCTCCTGCATTGGAGGCAGACGCTTTAACCTCTGAGCCACCAGGGAAGCCCTTAGTCTCTATACCAGTTTCTTTAACACTCATTTGAAGCAATGACTGCTGCTCAGAAATCACTTCACTTAAGTTAGCAACTGACTGACCCAGTCCAACTCACTTGGTCCATATACGGGAAGTGGGACCAGCCCAAGGAAACCCTGCAAGTTCATAACAGAGGTTGGAATGAAAGTCAGGACCCATACTACTTCATCAATTCAATCCAGTTCAGTCGCTAAGTCATGTCTGACTCTCTGAGACCCCAGGACTGCAGCACACCAGGCCTCCCTGTCCATCACCAACTCCCGGAGCTTACTCAAACTCATGTCCATAGAGTCTGTGATGCCATCCAACCATCTCATCCTCTGTCATCCCCTTCTCCTCCTGCCTTCAAACTTTCCCAGCATCAGGATCTTTTCAAATGAGTCAGTTCTTCACATCAGGTGGCCAAAGTATTGGAGTTACAGCTTCAGCATCAATCCTTCTGATGAATATTCAGGACTAATTTCCTTAGGATGGACTGTTTGGATCTCCTTGAAGTCCAAGGGACTCTCAAGAGTCTTCTCCAACACCACAGTTCAAAAGCATCAATTCTTCAGCCCTCAGCTTTCTTTATAGTCCAACTCTCACATCCATACATGACCACTGGAAAAACTCCCTCATCACGCCTATTCAAAGCTTACACAACAGAAGCAGCCACCTGGATGATCAGCATCACCATGTCTGACTCAAGTATGCTGTCCACATTGGCTTCATGAATGAACTTACTAAAGCCCTATGAGCTAGGAGCTATCCCACCATACCCATTTTACAGATGTAAAAGTTGAGGCTCAAAGCATTAAGTAACCCTCCCAAGGTCTCCCCAGTAGCAAGTACCAGAGTGGGGCTTTGAACACAGGCAGTCAAGCTTCTGAGTCCACATCTATAATCACTGAGTTGTATTTACAGTGTCTCTCATCACAGATCTGGCAGGCCTTGCTCTTCTTTCCACCTTATTGAAGCTTTCTCAGTTGTCATGAAGTATGAGAGGCTGAAGCCCTTGACCCTTCTGGCTTCAGAGCCTGGCGTGTACTTGGTAAGGATTTAGATTTGCCAGATTTAGCAAAGAAAAATCTTTGGAACAGACTTACATCAAATAAATGATTGTTGTTTAATTGCAAACATTGCTGGGTAGCCTATCTCTCCCTGGCAACTGTACCAAGGTGGCCTGTATTCAGAGAGCTGTGAGGTCAAGTGAGGCTCACTTGTCCCTCCTGAGACAATCTCCTCCACAATTGTCCTCACTCCCAGGCCCTTGCCCCACATACCTGACTCCTTTTCAGCTTGCCAGCCAACCCTGCCCTGAGAGGAGGCGAGGTTCTGGCCATGGGGCTTTCTTGCCAGCCTCCCTCTAGGGGCATCTGAGATCACAGAGGGACCAAAGGGCAACTGGAGGCCTCTTGACAATTTGGCTGAGGAAGGAGCAGAGTAACTGATGCTCCTGCTGGGGTCCCCGGCCACGGGACCACTCTTGGTGCTGCTCTGCCTCTTCCCACGGTTGCAGGAGACCCCTGGGCTGTCACTGCTCCATCTAGCTGGAAGGATGCAGGGCACACAGCTGAGCATCCCTGAGCCACTGCTAGGGATGTTCCTTTTTTTTTTTTTTGGTCTATTTCTTCTCTCTCTCTCTCTTTTTTTTTTTTGTCTTTATTGAATTTGTTACAATGTTGCTTCCGTTTTATATTTTGGCTTTTTGCCTGCAAGGCATGTGGGATCTTAACTCCCTGACCAGGGATTGAACCAACTCTCCTTGCACTGGAAGGCAAAGTCTTAACCCCTGAACCACCAGAGGTGGTTCCACCCTAACTTGTTCCTTTGCAGGCACTGCAGCACTTCGAACAGCACCTGGGAAATTGGTGACCCAGGACTAAGGCAAGGGTGACAATTCAATGCTTGTCTTCCTCCCCAGGTGCAAGGCAGACATTGCTAATCGATCACTGCACTCTTCATCCAAACCCAGATGCAGCCTCAGCATCCTCCTTAACACTGCCTTCGAGGGATCAGTGTTGTCACAGAGATCAGAGCCCATCCCTGAGGATATTCATCCCCCAGGGACTGCGTCAGGTAGGGGAGGTGGGGAGAGAGAAGATGGAGGGGATAGGGTGGTAAGGAGGGAGAGGCTGGGGCTCCAGAGGCAGAAATGGGGTTCACAGCCTGGAGCCATCACTTAGCTGCTCTGAGACCCTGAGCAAGCTGAATTCCCCTCCAAGCAACAGCTCTCCTCTTCATGAAACCAGCGCAGTGTTCTGTCCCCTGCAGATCCAGGCAGGGATGAATCTTAAGAGGCAGCATACTCAGTGCCTGCTTTCCCAAAAGTGCTCAGCGGACAGCCTGCCCCTTCTCTGTGGGACTTGCTTTGATCAAGCGCTCAGGCCTGAGAGCTGGAAACATGGGCACGGGCACAGGGAGGCCACAAGGTTTTGGTCCCAGTTGGCATTTTGGAGGACATTTCCTAGAAAGAGTTCTGGATCCCAGAGCTGCACTCACAAACTCTGCGTGGCGTGACTTTCCTCAGGGCTCAGGGGACAGGATTCTGAACCAGGCAGCATAGCAGGAAGGACGGACTTGATAGAGGCAGCAGGTTCCCACGGCAGGGGTGTTCACTGCCCTTGGGGTCACCATCGACGGCTCTTCACCCATCTGCCGCAGGACCCAGGACATGACCCCAGCAATCTCGTCTCTCAGTAACTGAATTCTCTAGTATCATTAGTCATCTCATCAAAGGAAACACCAGCATTTATAAGACTTTACAATGTGAGGCTTGTTTATACACACATAAATTTCTACATACACACATAGATTTTTTTTTAAATTCTCACTGCAACCACGAGTGAAGATTGTGGAGGAATTCTCCTTAGGCCCACCTTAAAGATGAGAAAACTGAGTCTCACACACTTCTCAAGGCCATGCCACAGCGAGCTGAGGCTGGCAGGAGACCTCCGAGCCCAGCTTCCTTGGGTACCCCAGCATCCTATGTGAACTGGCCATGAGGGCCCAGCCTCACCCTGAGGGGCCTCCTGGGGACCGGGATCTCAGGAGTCCTTGAACCCGGGAGATGGGAAGCACCTCTCCTTTTCCCTGAGGATGGTGGTCTCCGCAGAGTTCAGGCTCCCTGCTGGGCCTTGGGAACCTCCTTTGGGGCCATGGGGAGAAAGAGAAGGGCGGGACGGCCGGGCACAGTGAGTGCCCACTCTGGGCTGGGCTGGGCTGGGCTGAGGCAGCATCTCCACTTTCTCCCACCCAGGCCCCTTCCACCCTGAATCCACACATCCATGCACCCAGACACAAACATGCACAAGCAGCCATGGCCTTCACTCTCATCCGGGGCCATCACCTACCCCGATCCTGACAGCCATTTTTTTTGGCGTCCCTTACTGGAAGCTGATGAAAAATTCCTTTTCTCTGTTCCCCCAGTCCTTGGCCTTGGAGTCAGAGGAAGTGTTGAGAAGCCGGGGAGCCTCGCTGAGAATGTGTCTGTCTCACGCGGAGACTCTGAAGCGTTAAAGGGAAATTTGCAGTTCCATTTGCTGTGCAGTCACTCAGTCGTTTGTGCGACCCTTTGTGAGCCCGTGACTGCAGCGCGCCAGGCCTCCCCGTCCTTCCCCAGCTCCCAGAGTTCTCCCAGACTCATGTCCATTGAGTTGGTGATGCCATCCAGCCATCTCATCCTCTGTCGTCCCCTTCTCCTACCCTCACTCTTGCCCAGCATCAGGGTCTTTTCCAGTGAGTCAGCTCTTTGCATCAGTCCCATTAAGACATTGGTAATAGAGAAAGCAGCATCCAGAGCAGGCTCTTTGCATTTTATGCGAGAATCTGGTGAAAGCTGGAGGCTGTCTCCCCAAAAAAAAAATCACAGTTGCTCACATACACACTCACACAGACTGAAAAACACACACATATACACTCACACACACACATACATTCACACTCACACACACACACAGACCTCACACTCACACACACACACAGACCTCACACTCACACACACACACACAGAGACACTTCCAATGGAGCATCTCTTTCTGTCTCTCTGATCCTCCCCCACCCCACCCCTTTGTCTGTCCCTTCTCAAAACGCTGAGTGACACAGCAGCAAAATTATTGGCCTCCAGCCAAGGAGAACTCTCCAGGACCCTCTGTCCTTGGCCCAGGCCCCTCCCAGCCCAGGGCTGCCCCAGGGCAGGAGTCTCCCTGTGCCCTTGGCATTCAGAGTTTCCGTGCGGCGTCTGCTCTGACCCAGCACCTGGGCTCACTCGGGGCGCCCACCCTGGCCTCACTTCCACTCGCCCTGATGATTCTGCAAACCACTCCCGTTTCCCAGACACAACAAACCTTTTGAGGGACAGAACTACGTTTGCTCATCTTCCCTGAGGGAATCCTAACAAGGCTCTGTCTCCCTTCTCAATGCCAGGGTCCAGCCTGACTGAGGGCTACAGTGGTCGGGGTACCTCTGAAAGATTACCCATCCCAAGAAGGGCTGTCCTGTTGCTCTGCAGGCCAGGAGGGCAGTGCTATGCCCACAGAGCCCCCTCATTGGACAGAGGGCAGAATGAATGCCATGCTGGCTCCCAGGAAGGAGCTGCTTCCTTCCATAAATGACTAGTGAGACCTGAAGAGGGATACACATGTGAGTGTGGGGGCTACCCACCCTCGATCAAAACATCTCGTGAATCCTGCGTGAGTCAAGTTGCTTCTACTCCCAAAGCAATAATCACTCCATCCAAGAAGGCATTTGGCTTCTCACCTCTCTGTTTGAAGGGCACCTGGATTTCACTGACCCACACCCTCTAGGAGGACAGGAAACCCGCTGAGGTAGTCACTGCTCCATCTCCAGAGCCTAGGACAGTGCCTGGAGTATAGTAAGCTCTCTGTAAGTGTTTGCGGAGAGAATGAGTCAGTGAATCAGTGAATGCTGCAGAGCCTAACTGGAAAGATCCGTGTTTTTAAATTGATTGCAGGAATTTTGAGGAACCGGCACAGCAGGAAATCTGTCTTCTCTTCTTGGAATCGCTTCCTCACTTCGGGTAGAACTTCAAAGTCTAGAAAAGACTAGATTCCAAAACCCTTATTAAATGCCTGCAACATCAACCCTAAAGAAAATGTGGGTTTCTGAAACCTAACAAAAGTTTGGAAACACTCCCTAAAGAATCCTACAGGCAACACCATTTGAGGATTGTGGTACCTGGCTCGTTAAACCCTCAGTAAACACGCTGGTTGGTTGACCCATGGCTGGTTTGAGTGCCATTGCGATTTGTCTTTGGCCATATTTTTCCACCAGGTTCTGAAATTCAGAAGAGCATTCACAAATGACTTCCCTGATGACCCGGCAATGAAGAATCTGCCTACAGTGCAAGAGACACAGGAGACGGAGATTCGATCCCTGGGTCAGGAAAACCCCCTGGAGGAGGAAATGGCAACCCACTCCAGTCTTCTTGCCCGGAAAAAAATCTCATGAACAAATGAGTCTGGTGGGCTACAGTCCACGGGGCCGCGAAGAGTTGGAGACGACTAAGCAACTAAGCACACATGGCCAACGTGACTCCATCTTGACTTTTATTATCTTCTCTGTGGCCCATTTGTTCCAAGACACACATGGGAAGAAGAGAATCACCTGAGGCCAGTTCTGCCAGAGCCTGGCAGACAGGTGTTGGTGCACTGCACCAGGCTGCCCTGCCCTCTGGGCTCACCTCCGAGGCTCTGGTACCAGGTGGCTCACCGGCTCTTGGCTCCAGGTCCTCCACAGGACACGTACCACCTCATCCCGAAGCATCACCACTGGGGCCAAGACCCAGCCCCAGACAATGTCAGAGCCTCTCACGCAGGGAAACATCACGGTTCCTGGAGACACGGTCCCCTCCCCCTAGCCCGTTCTTGATCCTGGACATTAAATATTTATGAGTTCTTAAAAAAAATAATAAGCCAGAAGCCTCCAATAATGCAAGTTGTCTAGTAGGCAGGGAGATTTCAGGGCGATAAACGTTATTTAGAAACATCATGATGTGCCTTATATTGTGATGTGATTGGGGACCATATTAAAACCCGGCAAGGCTATTATACCTAATTTTTGTTTCAATTCAGGCAATATCGCCACTGCTTAATATGATTTCTATTTACTTTTTTCTATTGTCAGTATTTTATTGGGGTTGTGTCTGCTTTATCAAGCAGATCGCCTCTGAAAGGGAGGTCAGACTATGCTCAGATCTCGAGATTTTTCTGCCGTCTTTCTTTTAAAGGGGTTTCCATTATATTCTGCTTGGCCTGAATTCACTCCAAAACCCTCCACGCTAATATAAACTCTTTCTTTACTCTTGTCCAATTGCAATATTTCTGCCCGCACAAAGCCTGACAGCTTGATATTTAAAAGCTGTATAAACTCTCATCATCCAGTTTTATGTTCCTGTTTTTCCATGGTACCACTGGATTTGGGTGAATGCTACATAAAATGTGTGCATTGAAGGGTTTCAAATCAAGTTATCTTCTCCATCTATAAAAATTGAATTTTAAAGGTTATTTTAATTATAAGTTTAAACCCCAGCTCTACTAATGACAGGGGCAGCCTCTTCCACTAAAGCTTTCATTCGTCTTCTCCCCAGAGTCGCGGACAAGCTGAGGAAAACTATTATTTCCTGAATGAAATGGAATTTTGCAAAACAGGATATTATTTTTTAAAGTATTATGCACTTTGCATAACTCTCTCTTCCTGGACTCGTCTAGGGAAGGGGGACAGGGGGATGGATACGGGTGATTTGTGGTTCTGCCCATTGAACAGGGTCCGCTTTCGCACAACCTGCAGAAATCTCTCCGCATCACAAGTGTGAAAGAAGAGACGGTATCAGCTTCCCAACTCCTCTAAGCCATGGCCCACCCGTCTGACGGTCTGCAAGTCGGACAAGGGTGTCACGTCGCCAAAGCATTTGGAGGAAAAAATAATTAATAAAGTAAACAAAATCCAAATCTTAAGCCCTGTTTCTTCCGATTACAATCTAAACTCCTTTAGTTTAAGATGAAAAAAAAAAAAATTCATTCTTCTGTGGGCTCCTAGAGTCCAAGTTCCTAAACGTGTTATTGAAGCCATGATTGAAATCTGACAAAAACAGACTGCGTTTTATAATAATGTCCCGCAGCCAAAGTATGGCACTAATAACTAAACAATACTTTATCACCTTTGCCACTTTCAACAGCTCCCATTAATATTGAGATCATAGTGTTCGGCCCTCTATTCCCCAGCTGACTGCCTTAGTGACAGCACTGGCTAAGGCGGTGACATTGAAAAATATTTGCCATGACACGGCCACAAATCACACCAAGACAAGTTTAAAACTCAATATTCACTAAACTTGCATCTGCTAGTTTCTTGTTCCAATTTCTACAACATAACTATTATATGCTGCTTTTCTCTGAAATAGCAGAACACATATGGGTGTATGCTAAGCCAAGAAGAGAGAATTATTTTAAAAAAAGAAGATTCTAAAGGGATTGCCAGCAGCATCATTTTCTAAGCCAGAAACTATCACTGGGAGAGGGATACAGACACCGATGTGGGGGAAGGTCCCTGTTTTCTGGACTATTCAGGACACTCACAGAAGCCTGAACCCAGATTGCAATTACTTGTGGTGCTGGGTTCACACGACAGCCTAATTTTACACATATCGATTTTTATTTTCAGCTTTCTCGAGATGCTGAAGCAGATGTTGGTCCGCTTGGCAATTGCCCATAATTCACTTTACAGAGGCTGTGGCCAACGTGGCCCCCGCCCACTCTATTCCTGCTGACAGTGGTGGGATTGTGCCAGCCAGCTGCACCCTGACCCCCTATCAAGAATTAGGAGCCCTTGAGACCTTGAAAGTGATGCTCTTAATGCTCGTTCCCCTAAGGAAAACGTTCCAAGAGGCTTGGTATCCGCAAGGTTTGGACCAACGCCATTCCTCTTTGAGAGTGTAACTGGGTGGGACCCAGCATCTTCACAGCAGAGGGCATGTGTTCTCTTCCGTGGTCCTCACTCCTGGCACAGCAACTGGCACTCAGCAGACACCCTGCGAGTGGGTGCAGATGGAGAATGAGCATTTATCTAGGACCTCGTCATTGTACGAGAGCACTCAGGACTGATACTGAAGCTGAAACTCCAATACTTTGGCCACCTGATGTGAAGAATGGACTCACTGGAAAAGACCCTGATGCTGGGAAAGATTGAAGGCAGGAGGTGAAGGGGACGACAAAGGATGAGATGGTTGGATGGCATCACTGACTCGATGGACATGAGTTTGAGTAAACTCCGGGAGTTGGTGACAGACAGGGAAGCCTGGCGTGCTGCAGTCCAAGGGGTCACAAAGAGTCAGACACGAGTGAGAGACTGAACTGATTGATTCTTGCTGTGCCACCAAGGCACCATGGCACCTCCACCAAGTTACTGCCTTCGCGGGCCTTCGGGCTCCCTTCCCTTCAGAATGAGGAGGTTGTGCAGGATGATCTGGGCCACCCCCCAGGACTCAAGTTCTGTTTCATGAAGAAAACCTGCACTGTGCACAGAGACCCCAGAATCCATCATACTAAATGGGAGACTCATCGTGGTGATGTCTTACCCTGGATATGCTGAGACACCCAGCAGAGCCTGAAAACTTTGGGATATTGGTAACTGTCCATTCTTGCTGCGTAGATAAGTGATTGGTGTTTTTTCCTGATGCATCATTTTTTAGAGAAAGGTGGCTGTTGACCCACTGACTGCGGGTCCGACTCTTTGTGACCCCATAGACTGTAGCCCACCAAGCTTCTCTGTCCATGGAATTTCCAGGCAAGAATACTGGCGTGGGTTGCCATTTCCTCCTCCAGGGGATCTTCCCAACCCAGGAATGCAAGCTGTGCCTCTTATGTTTCCTGCGTTGGCAGGCAGATTCTTCACCATTGAGCCACCTGGGAAGCCCCATCAGCCTTGAGTATTACTCAGTTCAGACAAGGTGAAGATTGAGAATTGACCCTTAGATTTAGCAACCTGAAGTTGTTGGTGATATACATGAAAACCTTTTCAGAATACATCACTGTAGTAAATGTGAGGCTGACTTTCACTTTCACACGTTAAATTCAAGTTAGGCACAAACAAATCTACTTGATTGGCACCCTGGACACAGAGATGGCTCTTCCTATTCACTTCTGTTTATCTGTGGGATCAACAGGACAAGAGCACTCACAGGACCGTCTGGCCCCCTTCTCTGAGCAGGACTGTCTGTTATAGCTCTCTACTTCCAGGCTCCCCACAACATGTGGGGCCCCTCTTTGCTTATGGGTCCCCGCTCTGAAAGAGCTACACACGGGAATCACGTGATGATTTCACATATCCAGATGTTCAACCATGTACAGCAGACGCATTCAATCACTCCATTTTGTATGAAAAATACACCTGTAGACAACGTGCTTAGGAGAAGTTTGAAATGCAATACCCCAGAATGTCCGTGGTAGAGTAGCAATAATTTTGATTGTCTTCTTTTACTTATCTGTATTTTCATTAAAATAATTTTTAATAGCAAACATAAGTTATTTAAGCAAGTAAATCAATAAATAAGGTAAATGCTTGGCAAAATATTCACATTAATGTAGTTCCTCTTTTAACTTCCCTTGAGCACCTGTCCTTCTCTCCAGGTGGCCTACACTAACCGTTTGCTTGTGGGAAGATGAGAATTTGTTACAAAAGAAGGTTATATTTCAATTCTGGCATTCAAAATAAAGCTTTGCAACAGAACAATGGCTTTGTTAAAGAGAAAAATTGTTTTGGTTCCTCTGGCCCCTGTTTAGCCAACCTGAGTGGACTGCGCCCTGGAGTTTTACATTAAAAAAAAGAAAAACAAAACAAAAGCCAAGCAGATGGAGGGAGGAGGGAAGCTAGTTCCCTGCTTCCAAGGAGGTGGGAAGGAGGCACCAGCAGAGGGGGGGAGACCCTCCGAGGGCCAGAGGCCTTCGCCTGACTCTAGGAGGAGACTACTTTTCAGGGGAGGCTGCACCAACCTGGGGTCACCCACAGGGAAGACAGTGAGACTGAAGGTCTCCCCAGCGATCCAAGTCTTCCCAGCAGTGGGGCTTACAATGGAACCACCCCCTCTCGCCTGGGGTGGCCCCCAAAAGTGGACCCTGAGGCGTGGCTAGCCTGGGGCCATGTCTTCACTATAAGAATGCACGAACCATTTCATTTTCCCTGAGGCCTCCTGTGTTGGTCTGAAATCCAGGAGCACGCAGCTCCATTTGCAGTGTTGCTGAGACCGCCAAGGTGCTGCGTGCACTGGCCCAGGAAGGCAGTGGTAGATGCCCTCGAATGAGAGACCCCCGTTCAAACCCAGGCCCACTGCCCACCTGCTGAGCTGGTCCAAATCGTCCCCTCCAGGCCTCTGTGTCTTGCACTGTCATGTCTGTAAGATGGGGAGTCAGTCAATCCCCATTCCAAGGCTCCATCAATTTCTTCCACCACAAACCCAAAACCTTCTACTGGGAGCTCTTCTGCGTCCAGAGTTGTCCTTCGGCCAAGGGTCTGCCCAGGCAATGTTCATGTCTAAAGATAAGCCTGGACTTCTTGAAAAGAGTCAGAAGGAGAACTAAAGACATCTCTCTTTTCCTGACCCCAGCAACAATGAGAACATCTGGATTTTTACTGATCGCCTAAGAAGGAGCAGATGACACATTTCAGAGGGGATCCTGCATACAGCTGTCACGGTTACAGAAAGAATTCCCTCATGGGAGACAGGCCTTTAGGAATAAAATAAATATGGCTAATATTAAAGGTAATGGTGCAAAAGATTGAATAGTTTGACAGTCCTACCCTCCAAAGGGCCTCACGTGGGGATGCAAGTTGAATGATAAGAGCTCCACTTGCAAAAAAGCAAATACAAATGTTCCCATTAGGTTGGGGGAGGATTTGGACAAGGGAAAGGTTGCTGCTCTTTTACGTTGTTGCTGTTAAATATTTATTTACTTACTTGGCTGCTCCAAGTCTCAGTTGAGGCATCTGGGAACTTTGTTCCCCAACCCGGGATCGAACCCAGGGCCCTGGTATTGGGAGCATAGAGACTTAGCCACTGGACCGGCAGAGAGGACTTGAGGCTGCTGCTCTTAAGGGAGCACAACTCGGGCCAAGGTTCCAGGGGCGACCAGCCGCCTCCTGGGATGGGCCCAGGCCAGGGTTTGCAAGATTGAAAGGGTTCACCCACAAACTGGGAACCCCCTCTCTCCCTTCAGTGAGGCGTTCGCCTACAATGTTCTGGACACAGGGCCCATTTAGGCTTTCCTGTCTGATTGGCGAGCACGGTGTCCATTCCGTGTTGAGTGTGACAACAACTCAAGGAGAGGTTCCAAGCTGGGTGCCGGGGGTGATCCACACATGCTCAGGGTGCCCAGCACACTCCTGAATGCCCTGCTCATCCCCCATCGTGGTCCCTTACCTCCTGCTCACCCACCCCACAAAGGAAACCAAAATTCCCATCCAAGTCTGTACCAAGAGGTCTCAGAGCCAGGAAGCCAAATGGGCCATAGCATTCTGGCCGTGTTCTTCTTGTTGCTTACTGAAGGAAACTGGTCCTTCGTTAAATGCCTGTCCCTGGGGTGGGGGGCCATCCAAGCCCAGATCATAAGAGCATCCTTTTCAGTACCCCCGCCCCCTCCCTCTCTTGCATCAGAGCCTGGCCCTTGCAGACCCCTAGATCTCCGGTCTGAACTGACTCTGAGGACAGAACTACCCTCCAGAGCTGTCAAGGCCTGAATGCCCAGCTCTGCACACCCCTTCCTTCCTCCTCCAGGGAAAAGAGGAGACTCAAGCCCATGACTCACAGAAATGGTCGATGCTGAAAGAAAGGGAAATACATATTTCTTCCCACTCTTCCATCACAAGGCCACCAGCTGAAGCCCTGAAGCTCGAGATTGGATCTGAGTGCCGTTGTTTTCCAAGGCCCTGCCTCATCTCCTGACTAAAATGCTGCTATTGATCAGGGCGAGGACGGTTGGGAAGGTCGGGAGGGCATTTGACAGCCAATGGTGTCTCCAGATCCCCGGCACCTGGTGCATTTTGACCTCTTACCTGGTTGCCTAGGATCACTTCTGAGCGGCCTTGCACCTCGGGTCCACCTTGGGCACAGCCGCAACTGTGCTTTTCCTGAAAGACATCCCCCAAGGCTGTCACCTGGGAAATGGAAGGTGCAGCTTCCTGTCTCTGCCTGGTGAAACCCACCTTCCCCTGGGGGCCCAGGCCCTCACCCTCTCTCACTGGGTTTTCCCTCCACCCTTCCTTGTCCCCAGCCCCGACCCACCACGAACTCCTAAGAATCTCTGCTCAGGTCAGTCTGGCCTCCTTGCTCTCCATCTGGCTGGCCTCTGCCCAGGGAGGCCATCAGCCTCCCTTGTCGCTCGTCTGCCTCCTGCACACCCTTCTCTGACCGCTCCAGTCCTGTGCCCCACTTTCTCAGCACACGTATGGCGTCTGAACCTGCCCTTCTTCCCTTGGGCCCTGTGACCGATCCCAGGTTCACCAGAGGCACCTACACAGACGGGCTTGTTCGAGCCTCTCCCCTTCCTTATCTGTCAGACTGTTTTCCCTTACCTCTTAAGGCCGTTTTCTGTCTTCCCGAAGGGAAAGGTCATCTTCTCCTCTGAACTCCCACAACATCTTACACTCCACTTAGGGCACACATGTGAAAGAATAAATACATGTAAAGAGCATACCTGGATGACAGTAAGTGTCACTAAGCGTTAGTTATTGGTATTATTCAGTTCAGTCTCTCAGTCGTGTCCGACTCTTTGTTACCCCATGGACTGCAGCACGCCAGGCCTCCCTGTCCATCACCAACTCCCGGAGTCCACCCAAACTCATGTCCTTTGAGTCGATGATGCCATCCAACAATCTCATCCTCTGTTGTGCCTGTCCCCTCCTGCCTTCAATGTTTTCCAGCATCAGGATCTTTTCAAATGAGTCAGCTCTTCGCACCAGGTGGCCAAAGTATTGGAGTTTCAGCTACAACATCAGTCCTTCCAATGAACACCCAGTGAATAATTGGTATTCTTTTTATTCCCTGACTAGAATTAATCAGAACATATTTTAGTGCCCTTATTCAACAGGCATTCATTCATGATTTTACAAATATTTATTCAGCACCTTCTGGGTAAGGCTTACAGCTCCTGGGGGCAATATTACTGTCTGAATCATCTTTGCACCCTCTGTAGCTCCAAGTACACTGTGGCAAATGGTAAGTGTTCAAAAATCACCTGGTGGATGTGTGAATCAGTAGATATGTCTGTGTGTGTGTGTTAGTCTCTCAGCTGTGTCTGACTCTTTGTGACCCCATGGACTGTGGCTCACCAGGCTCCTCTGTTCATGGAATTCTCCAGGCCAGAATACTGGAGTGGGTAACCTTTCCTTTCTTCAGGGGATCTTCCCAACCCAGGGATCAAACCTGAATCTCCCACGTTGCAGGTAGATTCTTTACCATCTGAGCCACCAGGGAAACATACTACTGTATTTAAAATGAATAACCAGCAAGGACCTACTGTATAGCACAACACCATATAGCTCAATGATCTGTGGCAGACTGGATGGAAGGGGAGGGTTGGGGGAGAATGGATGCATGTGGATGTATAGCAGAGCCCCTGTGCTGTCCTTCAGAAACTATCACAATACTTTTTAATCAACTATACTCCAATATGGAGAAGGAAATGGCAACCCACTCCAGTGTTCTTGTCTGGAGAATCCAAGGGACGGGGGAGCCTGGTGAGCTTCCGTCTGTGGGGTCACACAGAGTCAGACACGACTGAAGTGACTTAGCAGCAGCAGCAGTAGCAGCATACTCCAATATAAAATAAAAGTTTAAAAAAATAAGTATGTCTGACCTCCCACTTAACTTATATAATAAAGAATATATGACTTTATTGGGCCACTTGAACCTCTGACATTTATCTGGGTTATAGAGCATTATATACTTGCACTTTATATATACATTAGATGGGATGTCAGACATATCTCTTTTGTAAAAGTTTTTATTTTGTATTGGAGTATAGCCGATTAAGAATGGCGTGATAGTTTCAGGTAGACAGCAAAAGGGCTCAGCCATACATACACATGTATCCATGCTCCCCCAATCTCAGCATTGTCATATCCAACAACCAAAGGCAACTCTAATCTTTATTTGAATGTCTCGCATAACATTAAAGGGAATCGGTATTGCTACTCACCACGTGCTTCTTTATAGGCTCACTCCTCTGGCTCTCCAAGGCATACTGGCTCTGCAGATGCTCTGAAGCTTTTCATACTCCGTTTCCTCCCAGTTTCCATGATGGCCAAGCCCTCTTCTTTCCTTCTGTCTGTATTTCCTTTTGATTGATTGCTTTTTTGTTTTTCTTTGTCCTGCGGGCTGATAAACTTTTCCTTTACAAGGGAAAGACTGCTGACCTGAGGTTAAGAATCTATTTTGCTTCCTTTAGGATCATAAGACTCCTGAACACGGCAAGCTCCTGATAACTGAAGTATCTAACCGTCAAGATTCTGTCCTATGGAAAATCTCAACTTTTTATTTTAATGAAATACAAGGTGATGATTATTTTTGTGGCTCTAAAGCAACCTGATAAAAGCATGTGACAAAATAAATAGGATGAAGTGTTTATAAATACGATAAAGTCTCAGAAGACCTAGTTGGATTGCTAAAGCAAATCTTTGTAAAATAAAAAACAAAATGATTTATAATTAAGAACAATAACAGGCCACCAGTTTGCTTTATTGATGCATGTACTTCAGGATGTTCCTGGTCGTGTACCAGAGTGACTTGATCATTTGAAACAGCCCCAAGACCACCTGTACTGGGGAGTTAACATGATGTCTAACAGTAAAAAGATCCAGATATAAAATATCAGAGGGAGTGTATTCTAAAGATGGCTGAGTTGTCTGCACGATGATCTTATTATTTCTGATATTTCAATATCCACTTTTAGGTTTTTCCACTTAAGACATTCTACAAGAATTCTCTTTCCTTTCGTTTTTAGTTTAAATTTGTACCTCTTTAAGGATTTTCAAGGTGTGTAACATGTTGAACACTGTTCAAAAGAAAAACAGGGGACTTACCTGGTGACCAAGTGGTTGAGAATCTGCCTGCCAATGCAGGGGACACGGGTTCGATCCCTGGTCTGAGAACTAAGATCCCACATTCAGTGGAGCAACTAAGCCCGTGCGCCTCAACTGCTGAGTTCCTGCTCTAGGGCCTGCCTGCTGCGGCAAGAGAGGCCACTGCAATGAGAAGCCCACGCACCGCAATGAGGAGCCAGCGCAGCCAAAAATAAATAAACAATAATGTAAAAGAAAAGAAAAACAGAATGAGAGCTCCTTGGATTCAGAGACTTTGTCTCATTCAGCACAATTTCCCACACCTACAACACACCCTGAAAAATGTGTGTGAGCATGGAGAAAACTGGCTCCATATTAGGGAAATGTTTAAAACTATCAGAAGCCTTAAAGGTAAAGCAAAAAAAAAAAAAAAAGGAGTTTTTCAAGTCACCAAATTCTCTAATCAATGAGAAGAGACAGTAAATATCAAGATAATTTTTTAAATTATATTTTTAAAGATCGAGCTATAATTGATGCAAAACTATTGACGTAAGAGACTGAAAGGAGAAGCTGAATAACAACAGCAGAATAGCGTTCTCTAACCTTTGTGTGCCAGACACCTAGTGCTGCCACAGATCAGCTCAGTTAATCCTCCTAACGAGGCCCCTTGTCTTCATTTCGTTAGGTGAGAAACAGGGCTGCATAGAAACCCACTCCCTGGGCCAACCTGCACAGCTAGAAAGAGGGGAAGCTGCTGGGATTTGAATCCAGGAATGCGCTCCAGAGCCTGGGCACCCCACCACTGCACCACCCTGCCCTGACCAAGAGTGAACTCCTCGGGGCCACAGCTTTATGAGTATCTGAGCAGGAATATTCTAGAGGAACTTCAGACATTAGGTGGGAGGGGGTAGGTTTGAACTAAATTACTTTTAGGGTTTCTTTCAACCTCGAGAGCCACAATTCTAGGCAGGCTGGTGTCTAATTTCTCTAAAGTATTGTATCCAAATTCACTGTTTCCTTCAGTGCACCCAGTATGCTTGGGTTTCCATCAGAGTCCATCAGTTCAGTTCAGTTGCTCAGTTGTGTCCCCATGGACTTTGCTACCCCATGGACTTTGCTACCCCATGGACTGCAGCCTGCCAGGCTTCCCTGTCCATCACCAACTCTCAGAACTTGCTCAAACTCATGTCCATTGAGTCGGTGAGGCCATCCAACCATCTCATCCACTGTCATCCCCTTCTCCTTCCGACTTCAATCTTTGCCAGCATCAGGGTCTTTTCAAATGAGTCGGTTCTTTGCATCAGGTGGCCAAAGTATTGGAGCTTCAGCCTCAGCATCAGTCCTTCCAATGAATATTCAGGACTGATCTCCTTTAGGATGGACTGGTTGGATCTCCTTGCAGTCCAAGGGACTCTCAAGAGTCTTCTCCAATACCACAGTTCAAAAGCATCAATTCTATGGTGCTCAGCTTTCTTTATGGTCCAACTCTCACATCCACATGTGACTACTGGAAAAACCATAGATTTGACTATAAAACTAACTAATACATTTGGGGGGAACAAAAAGGAAATGGGCTCACCCAGATGAATATCTGCAGAGAGCAAAATGTGCCAGATAGTTGCCAAGCTTCCAGATTAACCACGACCCCAGGGGTTAACTGAGGAGGAGCCCTCTGTCACCCCCAAGAGAATACCACCCCAGGCAGCTAAGAGCTGCTCCGATCAGCATCACGACTCATGATAGAAGCGCTTCAAAGTCTGAAGGAGCAAAGTTGGCCGGGCACCAAAACACCTTGTCAGGTGACTTGCGAAGCCTAGGTGATCCTGGGTGCTTTTTCGTGGGTTCCTTGGCCCCACCCACAGAATGTCACAAGCTGCGTTTGTGTTAAACTGCTCCTGATGTGCCCCAATAAGTGTGCTTTCGGCACATCGTTAACATAAGGCCAGATCTGTAATACAGCATGGACAATTAAGCCCACAAGTTTTGTATAAATGCAAAATCCCTCACTGTGAATTATTTAATTAATGCTCTCCAGTTCATTTAATAGAGCTCTTTCAGAGGCCATTTCACTCACAGAAAACTAATTTCATTCTCCGGGTTGATTTAATTAGATCGTATGATATATGGATGGTATTGCTAATTCAGCGACTCCGGACGCCTTGCCTGGGCCCGTTGTCCCTATTGTCGGCAATCTGTCAGCCCCATTTTTAACAGTATTGAAAAATTCAAGCTTTATTATTGCTCGCTCACTCTTTCTCTCCCATCAGGAGGAAAGTAATGAGCTTTTCTTCTTACGAGAGCCGGCAGAGAGCGTGGTACCCTCGGTGCTTCAGGCATGAGGCAGTATTAACAGGGCTGATTCATGAGTTAAGTTTCCAACTGCTCCTGGCTATTAGCACTCAGTCCTTTGCTGTCATTTAGTTAAAAAGACTCTTCGGTTAATTCACTCTTTTAATGAGACTGTGCTATTCAACTAATGTATTTTACTGTATGAAAGGTCACACCAGGAACCAAAACAGATTGGAGGGAATGTAGCAAGAAGCCTGGCTGTCAAGAAACAATTCAAGCCTCCGAGGCATTTAGCAGCCCCTGCGTCTGTAATAAGCTACGGAACTGATGGACCAGCGTTCACCTCCAGAGTTGAGCGCCATAAATCAAGGCTAAAGAGAAGGCAGATTAATCAGAGGCTCAGACAAAAAGAGCACGTGTTTCATTACCCATATAATCACTAACATGATTGCCAGACAAGCTGAAGAACTGGATGCGGGGCTGGAAAAATATAGTTGAAGAGAGCGCTGGAACTCAGCTCTGTTTAGCTGCAAGCCCTAAATCTTTTCATTAAGGCCCCGTCGCCTCCATTTTCTGAGCCTCTGCTGGGGGTGGGGGCAGAGGAGAAGAGCATGGAAGGTGGGCAGGGGGCGTGGGTTTGGGTGAGGGGCATGGTTGGCGGGAGAAGGCAGGGCCAAGCAAGGGTGGGGGCAGGTAGCTTGCACAGCCTCAAAACAGGGCCCAGGTGCGAGTTGACAAAAGGGTTCATCCAAGCTGGGCTGCGTCAGACCTGGTGGAGGTTCCAGCCCATCCTCCTGGAAACTGGTCAACCGGGATCACAGGACCAGATGCATGGCTGGCATTTGGCTCTTCACGCACACACACACACTTTTGAGGTGGTATGTGTGTGAGTCTTATACTTTCCTGACAGCCTACGCTGGCAAAAAAGGCTCTGCGTGGATGTCATTCATTTGGGATTCCTAAAGCCACCAGCCACCCCAGGGCTCCAGACCACATTAACTTCCGGGACGACGATGAGATGACTGGCCATCGTGACCTGCTGGTCTCTGGCTTCCTCAGTGTGGTTTGCACATCACACTCATGGTTTCTGAAGGAGACGGATCACGAGTAGCTGCCCTCCGCCGGCATGGGACCCATTCCTCCTCCTCAGATACCTCTGTGCTCTTCGTTCATTTAATTCCTGTTCTTGGGAAGCGGAGTAACTTGGGGCAGGGGGGAGTGAGGGGGAGTAAGAATATTTTCTTAGAACTCGAGTTTCCTCCAACTGAACAAATCATGCCCATTTGAAATTCCTCCAGCTCTCCAAAACAGGGAAACCGTATGCTTAATTACGAAACATCTGTTGCCGAGAACACCCCCTTGCTTTTGCAAGGCTCTGATCTCGTGGTATGAATTTTAAAATCTGTCAGCAAGGGATCACCAAAGCTCTCGGAGCAAAGAACTGCTCACGTTAACCTCTGAACCAGATAATCTAACGGTAATCCATTCAGAACTAATCAAACATTTACAGAACCGCACCGGCATGCCGGCAAACAATTCGTCATCTTCACGCGCTCATTACCCTGCACCCTCTCCATCTACCTATGCAAATGAAGCCAGGGAGCTGACGTCGGGACCATGGACAGAAATTATAAACAAATATTCATCCATTATGCTGCTGAAATTTAACAGCTGAAGTACTAACAGTAGCTGAACTTCAAGCCCCGGGAATCAATTATTTATGAACCTAAAACTGACAGGACTGTGTAGGTGAATTAGCTGCATATGTCAAGCTTTGTTATAAATCCCAACCTACTGTAAAACTCATTTTCATAGAATGTATGTACAAGGCTGACAATATATCAACAGCCCGGCATTAATAATTTAGAAGAATGGAACCAGGAGGGAACACCTTGGCAACTGCGCTCTGCTCCGTAGTTGATATTACAAATAAAAAAGTCAAATAAAATGAATTTCCCATAAACAGAGAATCAAATAAAGCATTTTCTCCATAATTTTATTTTCAATTTTCAAAAACATACCAGCTGATACTTTCATGTTTCAGTACCATAAGCATCACCCTAAGTTATCTTAATCTTTTTTTCCCAAGGAGACAGCAGGGAAATTTCTAATCTCTAATCTTAGAAATTTCTAAGTGATGAATAGAAAATTTCCTTCTTTTTCTTGTTTTTATGATTCATAAAGAAGCACAGCAAGGAGGAGAAGCAAGAGCATTCAGGGTTGTTGGCCACAATGAGATTACTTGCTCTGGTTCGCCAGGGAAAGTATATTTTAAAGCGGAGTGCTGCACAGCGATGAAGATGGTTAATTGGGACTCTTTCTCAGGAAAACGTTAGGGTTTTCCCAACGTCACTCTCTTTTCTGAAAGGCTGAGGTGTAACTCGTTGCGAAATCACAGTGACAAGCTTGATCTGAAGGGTACAGACGTTCCTGTGCAAGTTCCAACCTGAACCTGCTCAAGGGGGCGGGGCCATAAAATTCTGGGTGGGGCCGCGGGAGGTGGGCGGGGCGCCGGGGAGCCCTCAGGAAGCTCTGCAGGCCGGGAAACAGGCAGCGTCCCGCCCCCATCCCGCCTGCCTCTCCCCTCACGCTCCTGCAGCCCTAACCTCCGCAATCATTTTTAGGCGAGTGATGCTCAACTACCAGGACTCTTTGTCACTGCTAATGACTTCCTCCTGTCTATCTTCTCCCTTCTTGGGATATTTACGGCTCTGTCGCCGCATTTGTCATCTCCGGCCTGCGAGGAAGCATCTCTCAGCGTGAGGGGGACTTCAGAGTGCATTCTGGGTCCTGGCCTCCTTTGGATGACCAGGCAGGAAACACTTCCTCTCCTCCCCTTCTCCACATACAGATCCTCCAGGTCCAATGACCTGAGAGTCCCTTTCCATCCCCTGCCTCAGGCTCATCCAGATGCCAAACTACGGGCCAGAGATTCCAGAGACCCCTTCATTTGTGGGTTGTTTTTCAGTGGCTCAGTCATGTCCAGCTCTTTGCGACGCCAGGGACTACAGCATGCCAGGCTTCCCTGTCCTTCAACGTAAACCAGAGCTTGCTCAAACTCATGTCCATGGAGTCAGTGATGCTATCCAATCATCTCATCCTCTGTCATCCCCTTCTCCTCTTCATCGGCAGGAGGCCAAAGCAAAAACTAAAAATTTCTACCAGCTCACAGCCCAAAGACACAGGCCATGCTTTAAAATCTCCCGGTACCAGACAGATTATCCGAGTTTCAACCCTGGAGGCTGGGCTTGTGTCAGGTGGAATTTTCTGCTGGAGAGAGACAAGCAGCTCCTGAAGTCTCCCGTCCTAACACATGCTGATGCCAATACTTTTCCTCCTCTGCAACCTTTCAGGGTATCGTTAAGCTTTCCAAGTTCTTCCAAATGGCCTTTAGTAGAGGGAGCCCTGGCAAGAAATCATTTTCTTCTTTTTTTTAAATGCTATGGGAAATTGCACTCTGCAAAGTAGACATCTAGTTAGACAACCTGCTTGGGCCATGGAAATTCTCATTTGTGAATGTCCATTCTGCACCGTAGGAAGACAGCAAACTGTTCTTGCTTCTTCATCCTGATTTCAGTGGCGGTGCCATGGTGAAAGAATCCATCTCCTAATGCAGGAGACACAGAGACATGGGTTTGATCTCGGGAAGATCCCCTGGAGTAGGAAACAGCCACCCACTCCAGTATTCTTGCCTGAAAAATTCCATGGACAGAGGAGCCTGGTGGCTCCTAGGGTCACACAGAGTTGGACACAGCTGAGGATGCCCGCACACGATCCTTTCGTCCTCTCAAGCTGACCCAAGCCAGCTTCCACCCCTGCCATGCCGTCCCTTGCAGACACACTCCGTGTATCGTGTGCAAGGCGAGAGAAATCTCCTGTCCCTTTATGAGTGAATTTCCCTCATCCTAAGTGACAGAAATGGGAGGCGGTGATGTTGCGACAGGGTTGGAGCAGGTTGGAGCGGGACCATTCTGGAAGGCTAATTGATTAGAATGGGCAGGAAATACTTGCTGTTATTCAAATGACTGTGCAGGCAGCCTCGTGTGTCTCTTGTTTCATGAAATGCTAAAATATTTACACTCTTTTTACTTCAATCAGGGGGAGATCATTTGGATCTGTTTAAAAGAGAAAAGAATTAAGAGAGCTGACATTTCCGGGAGAAACAATGCTCCTGCATGCAACTGGAATTTAAATGAGTACCTGTGGACGATTCTGACCGAATGGGTTTTCATTCCACAACGCGTGGATAGCTGCAGAACCAAACCAACCTCTGGGAGTACAGAGAAGACGAGAGCTCCAGCTCTCTGGGGTCAGGGGCTGCTGGTTTTTGTTGCATTTTCTGGGGTTAAATATTTTTGAGGATTTAAAAAGAGCATTTCTTTCTTTTCCGTTTATGATTCCCTTCGGAGCATGCCTTTCCCCATTCCATGCTTCATGCAGCACAAGGGGAGGAGAGGAGGTGTCGGCTGATTCCCAGAACAGCTAAAAGCATCACAGGAGTTATGGGCACTGTGCTCTACAGAGGAGGAAAATATATATTTTGGTCTTGAAAGTTATTGCTTCAATTACTTAGTAATTTCTTAAGCAACCTCAGGGTGGGCTTTTAAGACGTGGGTTTGAGAGAGGCCTGTGGAGACTCTCTCCCTGAGCATTACCACTTAACTCCTGTCAGAGTGGAAGCAGAGAACCCTTTCTACCCTGCCCCTGCCCAGAGAGGCTGCCAGGACAGCGAGCATGTCCAGGGCACCTGGCCCCAAGCTTGTCACTGTCTGTGATTTTTATGATTTTTGTGATTTTGAAAAACAACCAGAGACTGTTCACAGCATCACTATTTGCAACAGTCAAAAGGTGAAAACAGCCCATATATCTGTCAATTGATAAATGAATAAAGAAAATATGGTAGATCCATCCAAATGGAATATTATTTGACTGTGCAAAGGAATGAAGCTTTGATACATGCTGTACCATAGATGAACCTTGAAAATGTCATGTTAAATTGAAGGAGCCAGACACAGAAGGTCACAGGTTGTATGACTGTTTTCCAGAGTAGATGAGTAGAGCAGAGAAGGTGTCCCAGGGGATCGTGATGTACAAAAGTCAGAAGACAAGATGAGGCCTTCAGAGACGTGCAGGAGAGGCCACGTGGCCAGAGTTTAGAACTGACAGGTGGAGGGGAACCTGACTTGCATCCACTGGAAGGGGCAGTATGTGGGGCCTCTGACGAGTCACCTGGCTCCACCTCCGTCTCTGGGAGGGCCCCTGAGGCTCCCTCACGGCCAAGCTCCACTCATCCAGGACGGCCTCCAGTGCTTCCAGCCAGCAGGGAGGAAGACCTGGATGATCTCCTGGGAAACAGGATGCTGAGGGGAGCTTTGTGGGCAGGAGACACCTGGGGAAGGCAGTCAGCGCTGACAGTGGCCAGGAGTGGCCAAAGCCAGTGATTGTCTCATCACAACACAGGTTTCAGCCAGCCCCAGGACAGCTGTGGGGCTGGGATGACCCTGTAGAGTAGATGGCCCTCTACTCTGCCTATGGAGCAGAGTTGTCAGAAGTTGAGCTTAGAGAATTGGGCCTTTGCACCCACTCATTGATCAATCAGTTACTGGAGGGCAAAACCTTGCGACTCACAGCCCAAGCATGTTTCTCGGCTTCGGCAATGAGCTGTCAGCAGCCAATACCCTCAGCAGCTGGGGAATGACGGCCTGGGCTGGAAAGGAGGGCTCTGGGCAGCACACCCTAGTGTCCACTACAGCTTTATCTCCATCAGGGCATGGCAAACATTTTCTTAAAGGGCCAGATAATAAATACTTTAGGCTTTCTGAATTTAAAGGGAAAAATCAGGTACTCATACAGCCATTATAAAATGTAAAAAAAAACTATTCTTGTGGGCAAAACAAACAGTGGGCCAGATTTGGTCTCTGAGCTGTAGTTTGAAGACCCCTGATCTGGGTCTGTGTTGTCCAGGGTGACTGTCACTAGGGGTGGCAGTTACAGCGATGTGATACTTAATCTCTTAAAGCCTCAGTCTCTTCGACTGTAAAATGGGTTTGCTGCCCCTTACAGTGTGTATCCACTGAGAGAAGAGAGAAAGAGCACGTCACACAGTGGCGGCATCATTCTAGCCCCCCCACCCCCGTCTCTTCTGCTAGCTCTGCCTATGGCCGCTCTTCTATGCCTTGCTCAGCGTCCTATAGACAAGAACTCATTATTCAGTGAATACCTGATTCCATGGCTTGTCTAGTCAAGGCTCTGGTTTTTCCAGTGGTCATGTATGGATGTGACAGTTGGACTATAAAGAAAGCTGAGTGCTGAAGAATTGATGCTCTTTAACTGTGGTGTTAGAGAAGACTCTTGAGAGTCCCTTGAATGGCAAGGAGATCCAACCAGTCCATCCTAAAGGAAATCAGTCCTGAATACTTATTGGAAGGACTGTTGCTGAAGCCGAAACTCTAATACTTTGGCCACCTGATGCGAAGAACTGATTCATTTGAAAAGACCCTGATGCTGGGAAAGATTGAAAGCCAGAGAAGGGGGTGACAGAGGATGAGATGGTTGGATGGCATCACCAACTCAATGGACATGAGTTTCAGTAAACTCCGGGAGTTGGTGATGGACAGGGAAGCCTGGCGTGCTGCAGTCCATGGGGTCACAAAGAGTCAGACACAACTGAGCGACTGAACTGATGGCTTGTTAAAGAGCAGGTTGAACAGAGTCTTCACCATTTGCTGGGAAACCAACGTGCTCTGAGAGCCGCCTGAGTATGGGTTACTGCAGATGCCCTGTGCCCAGGCGCCCCCCAGTCCTGGCCTCCCAGTGATACACAGCCTCTTCGGTGTGTGGCTCCTACTGGGCCTCAAATGCCTTGAGGTGCATTTTGTACCCAGTTCAGTTCAGTTCAGTCGCTCAGTCGTGTCCGACTCTACACGACCCCATGAATCACAGCACACCAGGCCTCCCTGTCCATCACCAACTCCCGGAGTTCACTCAAACTCATGTCCACAGAGTCGGTGATGCCATCCAGCCATCTCATTCTCTGTCGTCCCCTTCTCCTCCCGCCCCCAACCTTTCCCAGCATCAGAGTCTTTTCCAGTGAGTCAACTTGTCGCATGAGGTGGCCAAAGTATTGCAGTTTCAGCTTTAGCATCAGTCCTTCCAATGAACACCCAGGATTGATCTCCTTTAGAATGGACTGGTTGGATCTCCTAGCAGTACAAGGGACTCTCAAGAGTCTTCTCCAACACCACAGTTCAAAAGCATCAATTCTTTGGTGATCAGCCTTCTTCACAGTCCAGCTCTCACATCCATACATGACCATGGGAAAAACCATAGCCTTGACTAGATGGACCTTTGTTGGCAAAGTAATGTCTCTGCTTTTTAATATACTATCAAGGTTGGTCCTAACTTTCCTTCCAAGGAGTAAGCGTCTTTAATTTCATGGCTGCAATCAGCATCTGCAGTGATTTTGGAGCCCAAAAAAATAGTCTGACACTGTTTCCACTGTTTTTCCATCTATTTCCCATGAAGTGATGGGGCCAGATGCCATGATCTTTGTTTTCTGAATGTTGAGCTTCAAGCCAACCTTTTCACTCTTCTCTTTCACTTTCATCAAGAGGCTTTTGAGTTCCTCTTCACTTTCTGCCATAAGGGTAGTGTCATCTGCATATCTGAGGTTATTGATATTTCTCCCAGCAATCTTGATTCCAGTTTGTACCAGTAAAGACCGTTAAATATACTTAGATAATAAACCAAGCTACCAATACTACTCAACCCTAATTACCTAATCATTCTCAACACACAGCCTGTAGACAATTAAATTTCCAAACCATTTCCGGCTCACGTCCGGCCAGCAACCCAGAGGAGGTATGTGATATTTGCTTGGGTGCATGCACTTGGCTGGTAAACTTAACTTGCTGTCTCCCTCCCTCACCTGAGAGTGCAGAAAATGTGTCTGAGGGAAGGAAGTTTGCTCTCTGGTGTTTTAAATCCCATCCCCACCACTATGAGAAGAAAGCTGGCATGTAAGGATGTCGATAAAGGACTCTGGGCAAAGTCACCCTCCTTTATGGAGGGGCTGTGGACCAGGAACGGGAAGAGGCTAGAAAAAGATACGAAGCAAGTTTCTATCATTATTATTATCAGTATCTGTGAGCTGAGCACCCACTCCGCGCTGAGCTCTCCATATCCTTTAGCATCTCGGGAGGAGGAGGAGACTTTGGTCTCTTTGCTTCCTGGAGTGGTTGAGCAATGAGAGCGCTGAGCCCCCTACTCCCTCCATCCCGATGAGCTTGGGTCAGTGGCTCATGTCAAGAGATGTGACATCTTTTATCCACTTGTTGGGCCTTCTACAGACCGTCTCATATGGTCATCAAGACAACCCCACGAGACAGGCACCATTACCCCCACTTCTTATGTGGACACTGAGACCCAAGGCAGACGTAACTGTCACGAGGCCATGCAGGCATTATTTCAAACAGGTCAGAATTTAAACTTCAGACTCCCTCGTTTGAAGTCCAAGTCCTTCCCACTCTATACTTGGCTGCCTCAGAAAGTGAGTGTTAAATCCCAAGAAGGCTGAGAACAGGGTCAAATTCTGGAATTTGAGCAATGAGAAAGCTGCCTCAGTCCTGACACGAAAGCAAACAATTGGGGGCCGGGGGGCATATGACGAAGCTGAGGTTCCAGTCTCCACTAACATTTTCCCAGTGAAAACAGAGACTCGGCCCAACCTAGGACTATGCCTTCCAAGAAAACCCCACAGAGAGCCTCACTGGCCCCACAGCTGACAAGGGTCCCAGGTTTAGTGTCCCATCGTCAGACGAGGCATCAGATGCTCTAAACGAAAGGATTCTTCCTCTTCTGACACTGTGCATCCTGCAATGCTGTTATGACCATATCACGGCATCATTTCCGACAGTGAGTGATCCGATTCACTCAGTTATTCACTTTATGTCATTGCTGTTGTTCAGTCCAGTTTTCTGTGACCCCATGGACTGTAGCCTGTAGACAGGCTTCCCTGTCCTTCACTGGCTGCTGGAGTTTGCTCAGATTCATGGCCATTGAGTTAGTGATGCCCTCTAACCATATCAACCTCGGCCACCCCCTTCTCCTTTGCCTTCAGTCTTTCCCAGCATCAGGGTCTTTTCCAGTGAGTCGGCTCTTCACATTAGGTGGCCAAAGTCTACAAAGACCTATGAGAACTTCTAGAACTAATACCAAAAAATGACATCCTTTTCATCATAGGGGATTGGAATGCCAAAGTAGGAGGTTATTTACATAATCAATCAATAACCACTGATCATACACCTATTATGTGGCTCACAGTCCACTAGACGCTGGGATACAAAGAGAAGTCACAGTTGTGTCCTCATAGAGCTCAAACTCTGAATGGAGATTTGATATAGATATTCTGATACCCTAGGCTCCATTGGGGATGCAAAGAAGAAAAAGTAAATTATCTTTTAAAAGAAGTGGACCAAAAAATTAACTGCTGGCATCAGCCTTGGCAGAAGCAGTATTTCTCAACCAAAAATGTTCCATCAGCTTCTCTAGAATTCCTAGCCATCCTTGCAGTTGGGAAGAGTTGGGTGACCAGTTCTAGCCAAATGTGTCAGTTTTGGGCTGAAGCCTAGAAGAGGCAGTAGGCAATCGTTGTCTGTCCCTGCTGCTATGGCAACCATACATTCCTGGTGATGGCACCTTGGTTACCTTGGATCCCTGCGTGACTACATGGAACAGAGCCCTTTGATGACCCATAATGGACAGAGAAAGAAGTGAACCCGTATGGTGCTAAAGCCACTAAGACTTGGGGTCATTTGTTATTGCACATTATCCAGCCTCTCCTGACTCATACCAATGGATTAAAAGCCAAATTATGTTCTGGACCGGAACTGATTTTGGTACATAAAAAGATACAATATGGTTTTAATTAACTTTTTTCTACACACTGTCTCAAAAAAACTCACTTAGACTTCACATTTTAAAATCAGTGAGTGCCCAAGCCAATTTCCATTTCCTACAATTTGGAATTCATACCATTTTTTCATGAATTTATTTTCCAAAGTCTAGAGAAGCAAACCACAGACAAAAATTCTAAAGTGTAATTGGTAAGCTGAGAAAATAGTGGCATGGAAAATATCTACTTTTAGAAAACCAACAAAAGATAATGGAAATACAGAGGTGGTGTGTGATCCTGTTCCCATGGTGAATGCAAGGTCTAAATCAGTTCTCGGTGATGTGATGGCAAGGACAGCCATTGCTGCTGAAATGTCAGCCTGCTAGCAACTGGCTCAGTCCCACCCACTGACCAGGAGAGTCAGGAGCCGCACACAGCAAGGAATGGAAGTTGTCATGCAAATCAAAAGTGAGTCCTAGGGTGGTGAATGAATCAGCAGGAGTTACTACTTGACTGAGGGCAGGAGGAGAAGGGGACAACAGAGGATGAGATGGTTGGATGGCATCACTGACTCAGTGGACATGAGTTTGAGCAAACTCTGGGAGATAGTGAAGGGCAGGGAAGCCTGGCGTGCTGAAGCTCATGGGGAGTCGGACTTGACTGAGCAACAGAACTGAACTGAACTACTTGACTGTATAACCAACTGAGCTTCTCCAAGAAGACTAGGATCGAGATAGGGTTGTTTCTCTGGAGCATGGGCATGCTAATCACCTCCTGATAAAGGCTTCCATATATTTGCTTCCTCCTTAGTGTAGTCGTTAAATGATAGACATCATCATTCTCACCAATCCAATGAGCTGGGGTCATGGGCTTGTGTTAAGAGATCTGACCATTGAGTGAGTTAGTCACTGGTTGGCAGGCATATGGTTCAGCCTGTTAGTCACTGGTTGGGAAGGCACATGGTTCAGCCTGAGAGGGGAAGCAGGAGTGGAGTAAAGAGAGGTAGGAGAGAAGGGATGAGAAGGTGGAATGCAGCCAAATGTAATGGGATTTTGAATCCCTCTCATAAATAAATAACTTATATGAATGAATCTAGCTGACTTATTACTAAATAGCAACTACCCAAATGTATTCTGTTTCATTAAGCTGATTTTACTAAGGGGCTTCCCTGGTGGCTCAGTGGTATGGAATCCACCTGCCAATGCAGGAGACGTGGGTTTGATGCCTGGGTTGGGAAGATCCTCCTGAGGAAGGAAATGGGAACCCATTCCAGTGTTCTTGCCAGGAAAATCCCATGGACATAGAAGCCTGGAGGGCTACAGTCCATGGGGTCACAAAAGAGATGGACACAACTGAGTGACTGAACAAACTGACAGACATTTAGTTTTACTAAATGGCTACTCTGTACCAGGACACAATGGTCATATCGAGCTATAAACCATTTTAATAAAAAGAAAGAACTCTACTAAAATAGCAATTATCTCTAAAAAGTAGGGTTATGGGAAATTTCTACTCTGCTCTTCTTTCCTTTATTTGATGAGTTTTCTATAATAGAGGATGAGCTAATTTTATAATCAGAAAGTTACCATTTTTAAAGAACATGATAAAACCCACTGAACAGTCCTGGGGACCTAGGAGGGTGGGGTCTGGTGGGCCCAGCTCAGCTATTCAAATGTTGCAGAGACACCAGCCTTTGCAAAATATCACCAATATTCCTTAAACCATTAAATACATTTTATAATTGCAACTGCTTGCTCTAAATTGCCTGTTTACACTGTTAATGACTTTTTTTGTGTGAACCACTGTTTACAAATAAGGCATTTCCTAGAATCTGCTAGCAATTAGGGACTTGTTCTGGCCTCCTAATGAAAAGTAAACACCATTAATAACGCCTGTCCTAGCTCATATTCATGTTGGTTTTGTGTCATTTACTTTGGGAACAGGAAATAACCATCCTAAAAAAATGCATTTAGCCTATAGATAGCTCCTAGGTACCACATCGTGTGCTAATCTCATGGCAGAGAAAAGATATGATTAAGACAAGATAAAGTAAGAAAAGTTTTCCTTCCTCCTTCAAATTGTTTTGAACGATGGTCCCCAAACAATTGTTTTTATTAATCTAGGTATTTTCTTCTGTATACTCACATCAATATCAGAGGCCAAGTTAAAGCCTGGCTTACACCAGGACCCACTGGCTACAGTCATCTCAAATTGGGGTGTACAACAGTTTTTAACCCCGTCCTACCCAGTCTGTGCAGAAGTCGTGAGAACGTAGCACATTTTAAAAAGAAAAGATAAGCTGGTTATGAGAGAAGTGAAAGATAAGATGATAAAACTACCCAAGAGAAAAAAAAGCATACCTTCATACAAAAAACGGTTTATGAATGTTCATAGCGGCTTTGTTGGTAATAGCCTCAAATTGGGTGCAAGCCAAATGTCCAGCAGGAGGTGAATGAGTGATGATATACTCATGCAATGGAATATTACACACAAATGTGCTACTGGTATGCTCTATAGGATGGATCTCAAAATCATTATGAAAGGAACCAAACAAAAGAGTACACGCTGTGTAATTCCCTTTTAATAAAATTCAAAAAATGCAAGCTCAAAAAAAAAAATGCAAGCTCATCTGTAATGACAGGAACCAGATAAATGATTGCTGGGGTTGCAGGGAGGAGGGGAATGTTCATTATTTCAATGGCAGCGATGGATTGACAGGTGTACACATATGTCAAAACTTAAGCCTACAATTTAACATAACACATATGGCACCATCTTCCAGGGCCTACTCATCACTCATGGATACACTGAAGGCTAAGTGAAGGGAGAGTGTGGAGGATGCCTCAGGTGTTTTATGGCCAAGCCTGGAAGTGACGAGTACCTTCCTGGCCACATGCTATTGGCCAGAACTCAGGGGTATGGTCCCAACCTAACTGCAAGGGAAGCCAGCAGGTGTGGTTTTAATGTGTGTCTGGGAAGAGAAACCAGATTGGAGTGTGCCCTGGGTTAAACAGTGTCCTCCTAAAATTCAGATCCTTTCCAAAACTTCAGAAGTCGTTTCACTTGGAAACTGGATACTTGCAGGTATACTTAAGTCTATGAAAATTACATCATCCTGGAGTAAGATGGGCCCTTAATCCAATGTGATGGATGCCCTTATACAAAAAGGAGAAGAGACAGAGCAGAGTCAGTCACATGATGGCAGAGGCGAGACTGAAGTTGTTCTGCCACAAGTCACGGGACACCAAGAATTGCCACTAAATATGACAGGCTGGGAATAGCAAGGAAAGATCTTCCTAGAGCCTTCAGAGAGAGCATGGTCCTGCCAACAGCTTGATAGCAGACTTCTAGGCTTCAGAACTGTGAGGGAATACGTTTATATTTCTTGAACCACCCAGTTTGGGGTACTTTGTTCTGCAGCCCTAGAAATAAATATGCCTAGTGGCTGTCCCTGCCACACTGCCTGTAGACCACTGACATCTCTAAGCCTCCGTTTCCTCATCTGTAAAGTAGATGTATTAATAGTAGCTAACCAAAACGTTTCTCTAAAAATCAAATGAGATAAAGTTTGTGACGTGCCCAGCCCATCACCTGGACCATAAGTGTCCAAAGCAAAGATATTGTGATTAGTGCTAGCATCAGTCAGTTCAGAGGTAAGAGTGAGATATACAGAGCATAGAAAAAGGAGCGAGCTAATCGGCTTTGAAAATCATCACTTTCCTCCTGGCCCACAGAAGAACCTAAGCCTCAGCATCTGAGAGGTATATCCTAAGGTGGAGAGAGTAAGGGTTAAGAACTTGCAGAGCTGGAACTGAGCCCAACTGTGAACCATGATCTGTGTGCCACTGAGCAGATAAATCCAAACACCATTTCTGTATCTGATAAATAGGAGCTATACTGTCTACTTTACCTACTCTGAGAGTGTGTTTGGAGTCTGAAAGGAGATATCCAACCTTTACCCTGAGAGTACAACTTATGAAAAGGAAAAAAAAAACTTCACCAGAGATGAATTTATCCAGGGCCAAGTTCTAAAAGGCTGTGTGAAGTTGTGATCACCTGGAACCAAAGATGCCCTTGGAAAATCCACTAGGGATTCACCTGTCGGATGCCACCATCCTGTCTCCCAAAGTTCAGCCTTGCCAGGTTTTCCTCCAAGGTTGGAAAAAATCCGTTTCTTTGACTGAGCTGAATAATAAGTTTCTCCAGTTAAGTTGGATACTGAGCTGGCTTGCACTTAGGAGCAATGTTATCTGAATATCTTTAAATTGTAGAATCACACTCAGCATGGTGAGACGCCCCCACGGGAGAGGCAGAAAGTGCAGCACGTAAGAATGGGGATCGGGAGGGAACGTCAGCGCCACCCTCTGCATGGCAAGCCTCTGCTCAGGAAGGAAGCAGGGGCGTGCTCTCACTCTAGCTCTCGCTCTCCCTCTAAAAGGCACAGAGTTGAAATTGCATGAACTAAAGTACAGTAAGCCACTGCACCTAAATATTTCTGGCTGTGGTTGTTTTGTGGGGAGAGAGAATTCACACACATCTGTCAGTGCGCCTGATGTGGAAAGATCATTCACGGCCCACGGCCCCCTGGCAGTGAGTTGGGAACCTAAGCGAATCTAAGGCATCTGATTTTGTCCACAGGCTGAGGTGAGGCACGTAGCAGCAGAGATAAGCGGGTGCAGAATTCGGAGGCCCCTGGATGGCGCTGAAGACGCCTCTAGTCCACTTATTCCGTGAGCAAGTGTCCTAACATCCGGTGCCACTGGTGTCTCCTTAGCCATGAGCCACATTCGCCAAGAGGTTGCTAGATAGTAGCTAAACCCATAGTCTCTGCAACTAGCAAGCTTTTTCTAGGTCCGTGGGTAAAATCTTAAGCACAAATGCATTCTTTCATGGACCTTTGAAATGGATTGAAATCTGGCCACTTGGCCGCACCCTTTAAACTCTGTATCGGCTTCTGCTCGATGGTGAAGTCAGGAGCAAAGGGCAGCCTCAACATCGCAGTTGGCCATTTTCCTCTCAGCAGAAAGCATTGCAGTGATTTTCATTGTTATGACCTCGACTTTGGATCCAATGATGGCTAAAGTGTGTTTGTGTAGTTTCTGAGCAAACAGAATGTATTTTTATGACTACAATTGTTGTTTAGTCACTCAGTTATGTCTTGACTCTTTGTGACCCGATGGACTGTAGCCTGCCAGGCTCCTCAGTCCATGGGATTTTCCAGGCAAGAATACTGGAGTGGGCTGCCATTTCCTTCTCCAGGGGGTCTTCCTAACTCAGGGATCGAACCTGCACCTCCTGTATTGAAGGCAGATTCTTTACACTGAGCCAGAAATTCAGGATCAGAGGTGGTCCAAAGAACATGGACCATCAAATTCCAACTGTATCATAAGTGTCTGGAATGACATTGAGATTAATTCCTAGCTCCCTGCAGCTCAGCCCCACCCTCCTTCTGACCTTGACTGTGGTCCAGCTGACACCCAGACCAGTGAGGTGTTCAGAGGCAGTCAGTAACTACATCACTATGTGTTACAACAACAATAATAATCAGATATCAGACAGAACTACTTTTTATGATGTGCTTTTTATCCAAGCTTCATATTTTTCCTGAACATGTTGTTGATCAATTCCTGGGGACTCCAGAACTCTTCAGGCTTGTATGTCTAACAAGGCTAAAATCCATGGGTATAATCCAATAAGAAAGACCTGTGAACCCAGCCCGTGACTCCGACTAGCCAGAAATTGGAGAGCAAGGGGACAAGGGGACATTTGTCCTTCCTCTGGTGATATTGAGAAGAATTGGGTCATCACGTGGGGGCCTCAGCTAAAGAATAGTCCAAAGTACCAGGAGACACTGTGGAGGGCAGCCCACGCTGCTGGACAGGCAGCACGAAGGAAGGGCTGGTGAATTGAGATCAATCTGAACAGGCATCTGTGACCACCTCCCAGACCCCACACGGGCACTGAAGTCCTGTGCCACTGGAGATGAAGGAGAGGAGTAAATGTCTGTTCAGAAGGGAAAAAATGTAAAAAATCAATGGCTACAGGCAAGAGAATCTATTTTGTAGACTAAGGTCACCCTGAAATTCTAGAGGCTTAAATACCACATACCCACTTAAGGTCTGGCATATGAACTTCTCATTTCATGTTAATTAAAGATCTCAGTGTAACTTTGGGGTAAGAATATTTTCCCAGCATTTTCAGACGCATTCCCAGGAATGACAGAGAGGGGGAACTCTGTTGAGAATCATTCAATGAAACCGATTATCTGGAGAAGTTTATGAAAAAACATCTATGAAAAGGACATGCATCTGCAGCAAATGGTAGACGTGGACAGGGAGGAGGCCCAGCCCTCTCAGCCAGCAGCTGGGAGCAGCCGGAGTCCACCACGATGCCTAATTATTAATATAGATTGGGAAGTGGGAAGTGGGATTGAAGTGGGAAGGGGGGTGGCTCTACGGCTCCAAAGTACAGTAATACTTAACGAAAACTAAAGCAATAGGAAAAATTACATAACTATAATAAGGAAAAAAGGGCTTCCCTGGTGGCTCAATGGTAAAGAATCCACCTGCAATGCAGGAGCTATACGTTCGACCCCTGGATAAGGAAGATCCCCTGGAGGAGGGCATGGCATCTGCACCAGTATTCTTGCTGAGGAAAGGCCATGGACAGAGGAGCTCTGCAGGTTGCAGTCCATGGGATTGCAAAGAGCTGCACAAGACCTAGGAGAAGGCAATGGCAAGCCACTCCAGTACTCTTGCCTGGAAAATCCCATGGATGGAGGAGCCTGGTAGGCTGCAGTCCGTGGGGTCGCTGAGTCAGATATGACTGAGCGACTTGACTTTCACTTTTCACTTTCACGCATTGGAGAAGGAAATGGCAACCCACTGCAGTATTCTTGCCTGGAGAATCCCAGGGATGTGGGAGCCTGGTGGGCTGCCGTCTATGGGGTCACACAGAGTCGGACACGACTGACATGACTTAGCAGCAGCAGCAGCACAAGACCTAGCAAGTAAACAACAACAACAAATCCTAAAAGAGAAGAGAATGAAGAAGATAGGAGTCTTCAAGGTCAGCATTCAGCATATCCCTTACTCCCTTTGCTGGCTCCCTCCACCCCCAGCCCCTACTCCATCCCTTCTCCGCCACCCCCAGGCCCCCAAGCCTGAGGCCCAGACAGTTAAGCAAAGGTCCTGAATTTCTCCAGCTGCAGGCTGCAACTCAAACCCCACCATCTATGCTCCCAGGCATGGCTCTCTCCACTCCATCACATTTGTCTTTAGGGGCAAGTCTTTAGATGACAAATGCTGTACAAAAATTTTGCCACAAGACTTCTTTAAAGTTATTTGTATTAAGTATTAGTAGCATGATTTTGCACTTCAAAAAATTTCCTCATCATGAACAGATCCACGGTCAAAAACAGGATCTATTTACAGAAAACGAAGACCATTTGCATCCAAACCTTGTCCAATGCAAACATTTAAATTAGGAGATAGAGTGTCTTGATATTTCTCCTCCACCACGGGTTTCCAACATGGTTTGTTAAGAATCTTAAACTCCTGGACCCCAAGCCAGTCCTGTTGAATCAGAATCTTCATGAACGGGGCCCAGGAGTATATATTCCAGGATGGTCTCTGGCTGACTCAGATGGAGTCTGATGCTTGCTCAATGACCACTATTTGTGTCTATATCATAGAAAACACCAGAGACAGACTATTGCGTTACAGGAGGCATGACCCACTAGCCCAACCATGCTGGCAAGAATAATGTGTTATGATGACCATCAGGATGGAGAAAAGCATGATTTCAGTCCCCCAAATGGCCAGTTTCATTTTTGACTGTGTACCCTGCTCAGGAATGTGATACATCTTTACAACATCATTTATGCATCCAATTTCTCTCCCAGAACAGCAGAGGAATTCAGTGCCAAGATAGCATTTGATCCTAAATCACAAACCTTGATTTCAGAAGCATATCCTCGCATCTCTCCTCGTGCTCACAGAGACCAAAGCCCCTGGGCTTATTGAGGTGGGAGAAGGAAAGCCAAATTTTATTTTATATCTTGCTTATCCTGTCTCTCCTCTCCTCAAAATAAAAATTGATCTCTAGGGAACACAGGTATTGGCTTAACTCGTTCTAAATTACTCTAATCTCCAGTGACTCTTTGTCACTCATCATTTTACAGGAAGCAAGCAAGGTACCTATTATCCTGTAATCTCCTCCCAGAAAAGAACATTCTAATGGGAACTCACTGTTCTGGCTGGCCGGCACCCTCAACAGCCAGGCCTCGGGGCCCCTGCAGGGAACTTTATGAGGACTGAAGGTTTCCTTCTCTGCTTCTCTTACAGAAACACGGGAAGAAGTGGGCTCTCACCACCAGCCACGTGCCCACCTCTCGAGCAGAGGACCCAGGTGTTAAGAGTCAGCCAGACCTGCGTTCAGATCCCAGAACTAGAGACGCGAGAGACGCCCGGCTCCCGGCGGCGCAGACGCGAGAGACGCCCGGCTCCCGGCGGCGCAGACGCGAGAGACGCCCGGCTCCCGGCGGCGCAGACGCGAGAGACGCCCGGCTCCCGGCGGCGCAGACGCGAGAGACGCCCGGCTCCCGGCGGCGCAGACGCGAGAGACGCCCGGCTCCCGGCGGCGCAGACGCGAGAGACGCCCGGCTCCCGGCACAACCGACCACGTGCAGAATCGTGGCTGAGAGGAGCTGCCCCGCGCCCAGAGTTAGGGCGGTGGCCGAGAGGAGCTGTACCACGTCCAGGAGGCGGTGGCTGCTTGGGCACCGGAGGGCCGGGAGGAGCTGATCCACATTCAAAGCAGGAGGGGCGGCCTTGAGGAGATACCCCTCGTCCAAGGTAAGCTGCAGCTGCTGCGCCTTGCTGGAGCAGCTGGGAAGAGATACTCCACGACCAAGTGGAATATAAGAATCCAGTGTTCTGGGGAGGAAGGAACAAGACGGCGAGACCACTTTCTTCCCCACAAATTCATCAGAAGAACATTTGAACGTGGAGTAAAGTCCACAAAACAACTTCTGAATACTGGCAGAGGACATCAGGCTCCCAGAAAAGTAGCCCATTGTCTTCTAAAGGAAAGAGAAGAAATCCAGCTCCACCCACCAGAACACTGACACATGCTTCCCTAACCAGGGAACCCGGACAAGTCACCTGTCCAACCCCACACACAGCGAAGAAACTACATAATAAAGAGAACTCCACAAACTGCAAGAAGAGGGAAAGGACACCCCAAGCAAAGCAATATAAGCAAGATGAAGAGGCAGAGAAATACCCAGCAAGTAAAGGAACAAGATAATTGCCCACCAACACAAACAAAAGAAGAAGATATAGGGAATCTACCTGATAAAGAATTTCGAATTTTGATGGTGAAAATGATTCAAAATCTTGAAAGTAAAATGGAGTTACAGATAAATAACCTGGAGAAAAGGATTGAGAAGATGGAAGAAAGGTTTAATAAGGACTTAGAGGAAATAAAAAAGAGTCAATATACAATGAATAATGCAATAGATGAGATCAGAAACACTCTGGAGGGAACAAACAGTAGAATAACAGAGGCAGAAGACAGGATAAGCGAACTAGAAGATAGAAGTGTAGAAATAAATGAAACAGAGAGGAAAAAAGAAAAACGAATTAAAAGAAATGAGGACAATATTAGAGACCTCTGGGACAATGTTAAACGCTCCAACATTCGAATCATAGGAGTCCCAGAAGAAGAAGACAAAAAGAAAGACCATGAGAGAATACTTGAGGAGATAATAGTTGAAAACTTCCCTAAAATAGGGAAAGAAATAATCACCCAAGTCCAAGAAATCCAGAGAGTCCCCAACAGGATAAACCCAAGGCGAAATACTCCAAGACACATATTAATCAAATTAACAAAGATCAAACACAAAGAACAAATATTAAAAGCAGCAAGGGAAAAGCAGCAAATAACACTCAAGGGGATTCCCATAAGGATAACAGCTGATCTTTCAACAGAGACTCTTCAGGCCAGAAGGGAGTGGCAAGATATACTTAAAGTGATGAAAGAAAATAACCTACAGCCCAGATTACTATACCCAGCAAGGATCTCATTCAAATATGAAGGAGAAATCAAAAGCTTTACAGACAAGCAAAAGCTGAGGGAATTCAACATCACCAAACCAGCTCTCCAACAAATGCTAAAGGATCTTCTATAGACAGGAATCACAGAAAGAGTGTATAAACTTGAACCCAAAGCAATAAAGAAAATGGCTACGGGATCCTACTTTTCAATAATTACCTTAAATGTAAATGGGTTGAATGCCCCAACCAAAAGACAAAGGCTGGCTGAATGGATACAAAAACAAAACCCCC